>NW_010158662.1:4789-9216 GCF_000695765.1 Mesitornis unicolor | reverse complement strand
TTAGTGGCCGGCCCAGGCCTAAACCACGACAACAATTCAGAGTATCTGGAAGAAAACGTCAAGACCACAGTGGCACCAGTTCTGCAGACCAAGTGATGAGGTGGAAACCTCACCTAGAACTTCATTCTAGCTAATACTTCTTTCTAGATAGTACTACATGAATACTACTAAATGAGACACATCTCATTTTCAGACCTATCTACGGGGGGTGGGGGGAGGGGGGGGAACACAAGAGGGAAAATCATATCTAGTAGTTGAAGTCCTCCAGGATCTGCTCTTGAGGACGTGTCCAACTGAATCACAGGAAAGCTTGTTGTGGCTAGGTTCCTATCTGTCTAGAAGGACGGCAATGCATCAGAGCAGGGTAATGTTGCTTTGTTCTGGTGCAAACCAGAAGGCATGGAGTATAGCCCAGGCTCTCCAGCCCATCTGGAGAGCCTAGGAATCGCAACTAGTCAGAAAGAAGGCAATGATACAGAAATAGCAACTGCTTGATGGCAACAGTGAGCTCCAGCCCTACAGCTTTCCTGTCCGCCATGTTCCTCCTTCCCTAAGAGCAGTCTCAGGAACAGATTTTCTCTGTCTGTTCACAGTGCTGTTGGATCACCTCGGCAAGGTCAAGACACCGCAAAATTCGCCATTTCTCAGCAGCCAGCTCCTCCTTGGATACCTGGCCCAGCAGTTTTTTGGCAAAGAGGTTCTGATCCTGCATGAAAAGGCCCACACCAGACCTTGGGGCTTGAGGGAAGTTCTCCAGGCAACCACTTGTGAAACAGAAGTTGATTTTCTTTTCACGTCTCATCCCTGGTCCCCTTTCTTCAATCCAAGTCAGAGGTCTGGTGTGGAGGAACAGAGAAAAAGAAGAGTATTTATGAAGAAATGGAATCAACAGTTCTAGTTTATGCTTTTTTCTCAGCATCTACAGAAAACGCCCTAATAAATGAACCAATGTTCTGACCAACATGCCTTGTGGTTACAGAGTTGAACACCAGGTAAGAGTCTTAACTCTGACACTGCTTCATGCCACGACTTTCAGCACACCATCTAAGCTCTCTCCAGCTTTGTCTTCCCTGTGCACAAAGTGAAGCCAGCATGTCTAGCTATCTCACAGGGAAGTTTAATCTGTTTGTGGGCTTGGATGAAAAGTGGAGTTAAACATTCAAATATTTTATGCATAATTCAATTACAGCTAAACTCACAAGACACCCAATGTCTAGTTATTCCTCCAGCAAGAATAAATTTACATCACTCAGGCACACGATGATGACCCAAGCGCTACTGTGCAAGCTGACCACCACCCCTTTAGGATGAGCTGGACAGATGGCAAGTTGAGTCATGAACACACCAGTGTTCATACTCCCTGAGCTTTGTAAATATGTTTCTTTCTCTTCACTGGGAGCCCTGAGTTGATCCTAGAGATTACACCAGATGTTGCCTTTTTCAGCTACATAGACTATCAGGTAGGTCTTTCTTAATCAGAGCAAAGTCCTATCTTATGCCAAAGTGATAGACACAGTCTCTGCGCCAAGCACTGGTACTGTTGGCTATGGTCGCATAGCTCACACTTTCCTCCCTAACTTCACAGTTTGCCAGGGAAAGAAGAGCCATGGGACATGCTGTACCGCTTCAGTGGTCTTAACAGACTCCCTGGGAAACACTTGCAGAGGCTTTGAGGAATGGTCCTCAACACCAGCCACAGCCATCATACTCCCTTTCTGCTCTTTTGTCAACTGCCTAAACCATGCCATTACCTTTCTGCAGCTCATTCATCAGCCTTCACTATCGCCTGTGTTTAGAGGATGCACATTATTTTTCTTACTTGGTTATTGATGGCCCTTCCACAGTCCTTCATGGCCCACTTTAGTCTGTCAATCACAAATTCTGAGAGCATGAATAGGATGGAAGAATAAATCCTGTCTCTAAGTACTGCCCATTAAATCTTCAATATCATTAGATCTGGAAAGAGAGTCCTTTGTCAGTCTACCCTGAACACATTCTGCAGAGCACTCAGCTTAATGATTCTGCATCTCTCATCTTTTATGCTTTAGGATCCAGTTTCTACACTCACATTATTGTACCAATTATCCTTGGCTCACCTGTATTGCCACACACACTCCCTACAAATTAAGCATAGCCAGGTTAACCTGACTCAAGAGAATAAAACAACTGGAGAAGAAAAGGACTCAAATCATAGCCTGCAAAAATGTACCAAAAAATCCTCAGAGGACTAATAAATGCAAAGACACCATGCATTTCAGGAAGTCCTGAGGCTACATGTTGCTGTAGGCTAGAAGGGTGCTTGAGGGCTGTATCAGTTGGTGCTTTCTATGTTCTTATCCTCCTTACCCAAGGTGCCGGCTGTTGACCTCAGCCAGAGCCAGGCTGCTGAGCAAGCTGGGTTTTGCTCGGACTCAGAGCCAGTTTTATGTTCTTATGAAAGCAAACAGTCACAGAGGGTTCAGGACACTGTTACTCAAAGTTGCTTTATCTCAGGTAGGCAGGTATGAGGAAACCACTGGGCAGGCACAGGCAAAGACCTTCACCGTGTAATGAAGGGGAATCCATGGTATGATCCAAAACAAGCAGCGTCAATGCAGGTTCACCTCCCTGGGGTGATCAAGAGCAGATGTACACCAATGACCAGGATCAAGCATATATCATCTTCTCCTCTAGCTTGGGGAAGCCACTGAACCAGACGCATAATCATGCAGAGCGGGCAGAATTTAATCAAAGTGATTAAAATGACTGATTTAGATCAGTGAGCAGGAAAATGTTGGTTTTACTAATAGATTTATCTTCTGTGATTGGATTTTATTTCTTTTCCCAAAGAGAGGTTGATTCTACTTGACTGGTAACCAAAACATGTTAACTTTTAATTAACAACTTCTACACTAAAATCAGTCCGTTTTTTGCTATAAAGATATGCATGCTGAAAGTCTGTACATTACTTAAGCAACTTTGCAGCTTAAGGAACAGGTTTGTATTTTGTGTTAGAAAATTGTGAAGAACTGCCAGGTTTTTTAATGGGTAATTCCCCCGTTTTCATTAAAGGTTTGTATAAAAGTATTATCTGGCTATGGATGTAGTTCATTATTTAGAAGTGTTAGTAGTTTTACTTAGAAGCAACAAATGCAGCATTTTTGGTAGCTAAATAAAGCCATATTAAATATGTCAGACAGTTAAAGAAGAAAAAGAAACTTTAACCAAACACTAACAAACCACTTTTATACTGACTTCTTACAAAGCAAGTACTATCTGCAGTGAAGAAACCACCCTGACTTTTTGTGGTCATTTTGACTTTCCAGATTTTAGATTGGCAGAGCTCTCGTACCTACATTTTATTCAAAGACTGGAAGAGACTTACTGCTTTTCCAGTTCCTTG
The DNA here is from genome assembly GCF_000695765.1 of Mesitornis unicolor. NCBI lineage: Eukaryota > Metazoa > Chordata > Aves > Mesitornithiformes > Mesitornithidae > Mesitornis > Mesitornis unicolor. The sequence continues at coordinate 5,834 of NW_010158662.1, read as the reverse complement.
TTTCTTCAAATGACTGGCCCTAGTTGGACCATCCTAGTTAAATAAGCCAAAATGAAGCGCACACTCTTTGTAACTGCAGAAGAATTCAGCTGGTTTCATACTTGAAAGAATTTTGGGTCCACTCAGCTTAGTATTTTATGCAGCACCTTCTGCAGAAAGTAGGTATCATGATTTTTTTATGGATGTGCAGTTTTAAGCTTTATTAGACTTTGTAAGCTTAGATCTCAATACAAACATAATTTCAAGCATTTATTGCCAGAATATGTGTTCAGAAAATATCTTCAATTTCTTTTAAACATCTTCCTTTTCATGCTTTGAAAATGCCAATATTTTTATTTACCATGCAATCAAAAAGGGCTACCTTAGTTTGGATGGGAATTAGACAATTAGATCCTACCTCTAGATAACATCAAAAAAGACACTGCCCAAATTATTTTTTTCTCCAGCTCACACTAAAAAATCATGTTTCACATTTACTGGATCAAAGCTCCATAATCCTGGGACAGAAACTGCAGCCCCAAACCAGCTGTGCTGTCAGCAGAGGTTTGGCTTTTCCTGGATTGCTCAGTGCTTTATCACAGAGAGGCTGCCAGCTCAATTGTCTTGGAAACACAAGAGAGGCAGAGGTCAGCTCTCTGATAGCTGGGCATCCAGCATTAACACACACCTCCAAAATCCACCCAGAGACAGATGAGCAGCCAGTGCGGGCTGTGCAGCCGTGACAGACTACAGCCTCTGCCCAAATCCCTGCTTAATGAGCAGAACACAGGCTGCTGCGTTCTGCACCTGCTGTATTTTCCAAGAGAGAAAATAGGCTGAATTAACCTGATTTTTCAAGGTTAGTGTATTCATGTCTTTTGAAAAAAAGATGAGATTGCTCTCAGGAAAGGTGCAGACCTTTCTCATCCTTCAGCAAAATAAAGACTGGGCAAATCAGAGCTATAACACCACCACCATGACAGCCAGGCCATAAGTTCACTTGATGGAGAGTGGGCCAAATTCTCTACTGCTGTAACTCCACTGACGTCAATAGGGGAGGTAAGCA
>NW_010158662.1:0-4758 GCF_000695765.1 Mesitornis unicolor | reverse complement strand
TCCGGCCCCGTCAACGAACAGAATACAGGAACGCTATGTAACTTTCCAGCCGGCGTAAATTATCCCAGAGGCATAAAGCTGACTGTCCCTGAGGTCATGAAACGCTCATGGTGACAAAACACTTACTGACCCATAAAATTGTTAGTAGTGGGCTAAGAAACATAAGTATCGGTCAGCAGTGTAGAGCAGGAACAAAATAGTAATCCAGAAACAGTTCTGTATCTAGCAGATATCATATATAGCAGCTAAGAACTACCTAGGGGACAGCCAGGGAAATGTTTAAGCCACCCACTAGTTCCACCTGCTGGAATTAGTTCAAAATCTCACTCTATATAGATCTTTACAGCTACTCCTGTTACTTGCAAATTGCTAAGAGGGTAAACAGAGCTTGTATACAGAGCTCTGTCCTCTCAGAGCTGCATCTTAAAATGAACTGGAAATGATGTTTTATTTAAAGAGAGAGGAAGATTGCTAAAACCAGATGCTAATCCCATGAAAAACTGCAGTGGGCTTTGTAGGACTGGCTGATAAAATGCTTAACTAGACCCGCAGTAAAACTAACAGTTCAAATGAGCCCTGATTATTCGCCTCCCAAACAGCCAGTCCTTCAAGTTATGACTTTTTAAACTAAACCCTGAACGAAAATTCTTAGAGAAGTAAGCATTCATGGTTGGTGTTTTATTCTTTTCTTGTTGTTGGGGTGGGTTTTTTTAAAGTGTTCTAGCAGTACAGGTGCAACAAAAAATAGTGTCATTTATTACAAAAGAAGATAGGCTAGGATATTTTCCCATGGGGTTTAATTTTCCCTTGCTCTCCCTAGTATTCTCATCTGCCTCTTGTCATATGCCTATGAAGGGGTCATCTGTCTCAAAGGCAGCATGTGCCATATGGAAAAACAAGAAAATAGGAGTGAAAGGAAAAGAACAAATTGTTCCATCACCATTCCTACATCCTAGGAAACACGTAGCACTTGGGTAGCTTCTCTACACACCTTCTGAAGTCAGAAAGTTGTCGAGTTGCACCTAAAGCATGCAGTAAATTGTCCTTGTAAGTAACTGCAGCCCATCTGAAAGGACATGACCTCCATGTGGATGCCCCAGAATAACCAAACTGGAGAGTTTCCAGCAAAATACCACTACCAAACTTAGGACCAAGTTGCATTTTCAATCCACAGAAACACTGTTTGATAGCAAGGATGTTGTTATCATATAGTAAAAGGGAGATCAAACTCATTACTATAAAATTGGTCATCAAAAGATTTTTCTGCAAGAAAGTCATAGTGCAATGACTGAAAAAATTACAAGCAATCCAGGCTGCAGGATTCTCACTTAGTCTGACACACTCACGCAACAAAAGCAAAATACAAGAAATGGGAGACAGACTGGTGTCCTGCTCAGGAAAAATCAAGGAAACTTCAGGACTGTGGAGTAGGCATTAGTAAAGAACAAATTCTGCACATTGGCCTTTCAGTATTCATTATACTTCTGCTCGAAATGTGCAATTTTCTGTTAACCTCCAGCAAGTACTATTTATTAGCACAAGCATTATAGTGCTATAAGCTAAGTATTATGACTACTGCACTACCTTTTCAAACAGTCATGTATTTTCAACCTTTAAAGAAAGGTTAGCTTTCAACATAAAACCAGAATGTCTGATGCTAAACAAAAAATATCCTATCTCTGAACAATTTTTCAGGGTGCAAGAGCAGGGTCTTTTAGTGTTGGACATTATAAAATGGATTATGGGGCCATTCCTACATTCAGACATCAGACAATAAACTTCCTTGTGCTCCTCACCAGACATTGCTTGGTGGTGGCTCCTTTTACCATTAATATAGGAAGCACTTTCAAGTCTGTTTCTCTCATACACTTTCATGCCTGCACCTATCCATTCTGTTTCCACAAGAGCAAGAGAGAATGCAGAACTCCTGCAGACGATACCCAAGCAGCTTGGCTCACCTGCTGCCATGGCCATTACTCACTTCTTGTTTGTCGTCTGTAAGTGAACAGTCATTCTGGAATAATTCTTATCCTTTTGCTTTTCTCTGGTGGCAGAGGTAACAGTGAGATCTCCAAAGAGGTCAATCAGCCAAGTCAGTCGGGCAATTCCACTGAAAGCTGGGAATCCTGTTTTGTTTTCATCGAGGACACTACCTAGTGCAACAGCAATAGAAAGTCTTGAGAAATGGGAAAAAGAATAATGTCCTTTGCATAGGAAAGGCTAAAGAAACTGCAGGGTTGAGGGCTTAGAGACCAGGCTGTAGAAAGGCCACGAGTGGATGGACTGATTAGGAAAGTCAAACATGGTCAACTTTGAAACAGATCAGTTGGTGAGCTATAACAGAGAGGGCTGCAAAAAGTACATATACAACAAACTCTTGATGTGTTGTGGACAGCAGGGTGTATGTGGATTCAATAAGGGAATACAGTAGGGAGAAAACAATGGCTCAGAAAACTCTTCCAGCTCTTCTGGGGCCAAACACCAGTACAGAAGACTAAAGGTCCCCACTAGAAATTGCAACATAGCTCATCCTCCTCTCTGAGGCCAATATGAATGAGAAATTGGTCATTACCAATTCTGTACCAAAGTACAGAAGGGATGAAGTGCTCTCTCCTCCATACAACAAGGCATAGGCTTGCATTCTTCACCAGGCAGCAGAAAGAGTTTAGCAAAGCAACAGCCCATAGAAGACAACTGTTAAGGCAACGGTGTTTTCAAGACAGTTCTGTAATTTCATGGAAATATCAGAACTGATATGTGTGTCTAGTCAGTTTATGGACAGACTGTCAACTAAAAGTACTGAATGAAGCCTGGAAGGACTGGCATCCCTGTGGAGCAGGCAGATGAACCCAGATGGACTTTGATTTCCTCACAGCTACTGACCTGTGAAATGCAATGTTCCCTTCACCAGGTCTTTCCCAGCCACCTCTTTTTTCAGCTGCTTGTACTCTTCAGTCAAAAGTTCAATGTGTTCCACATGGAGGACTTTATCTGCCATTAAAAAAAAACACGCAATAAACAAACCAACAAAACCAACAACCAAAAATCAGGACAGATTAAATACAAGCTTTCTGTGTGAATCAAAGGCACATCTAAGCAGTAAAGCCTTCACCAGCCACCAGTGGGAAGTCACTTAGAAACATTCTCATGCATGGCTGGCAAAATGATGTCAGTAAAAAAATCAAACATGGGCCCTGTGCCGAGGCATCAATCTGGGTTAAGGATTTTCAGGAGATAGTAAGTACAGAGACTACACGAACAGTAGCCACTATGTTTAACAGAAATTCTGTAATGAAACCCAATACTCAACTAAGGCTGACACATTAGTTTTCAAAGACAGACTAATTCTTAGCCTTTTTCCCCTCACGTTTCCTTATTCTACATTTTTCCTCCCAGGGTAGTAGGAAAGAAAAAGGAGAGGGGAAAACAGCAGACCCAGGTTATAACAATATGTTAAGTCGTACCTCTGTCCGCTGCAATTAATTGGGCTACTTTGGAACAGAGGCTATCTGATACACATTGAATGTGGCCCTCATTCAGTATGTGCTTTTCTGGAAGGTTTCCAGGAGAGTCAATTTAGGCTGCTGACAGTAACTGCTGCTGCTTCAAGAGAAGAGGCATAAATTCTGCTCAATGGGAAGACATTTGGTGAGCAACAAGGCAGTGAGTGGCAGGGGAAGAGCAAAGCAGAAATCCAATACCTCCGGTGTTTTAGGACAAAAGTCACAATGGAAATTTTTTAAGAAGCAGTGGTATAAATAGTGCAGCTTGTCCAAACAGTTTGCACCCTGCTCCTGCCCAGCACTGTTCATTTCCTTGCAGCCCATAAATCCCCACTGGCCTCAGCTGAACTGCCGGCTTCTGACCACTGGCACTGCAGGAATGGGACCACATGCTTTCCAGAAATAATGAAATTTTTCTCAGAGGCAAGCTGTCTTTCAGACAGGGATGCACTGCTGGCCTACAATAACCATGAGCTGCTGTGTGTGACCAGCACATCACAAATGCTAGAGCATAGAGTAGAGGAGCTATTTCCAATTCTATTTTCAGGCAGAGAGAGAGGGCAGGGAGATGCACAACTCCAATAGCTACACTCATTAATTGCTTACTATCACTGCAACAGAAATTTTCTTCTCTAACTATATTCTTAGTGTCACAAGCAGAAACCAGTGCTTTTGTGAGGGCAAATGTACCTTACTCTTATCATTGACTTTTGTGTGTTTATTTCCTCATTGGTACACATCTTAAATCCTAGACTGACACATCTCTGAGACAGGCATACTCTCTTGTACATCATGATTAATAGTAGACTGCCTTGGAGTTTGATGCATTTGGTGCTACCCAATAGGTAATACTGTTTACATCCTTGAGAACAAATACGTTACCTTTCTGCTCAGCCATCTCCCAGAGCTCATGGGCTGCCTTAGCAGACAAAGCCATGGGGTACTCAACAAGGACATGTTTCCCAGCTTCTAAAAACATTCTGAAAGGGGTACAAGATCAATCTTCAAAAAGTATATCATCATAATAATCTCTCTCCCACACTCAGCCCCATATGGAGAAATGCACAACGTGAAGTAGCAGAAATAAACGGCTACTTTCCCGGCAAGGATGGTGTGGTGACTATATCGCACATTTAAACACCAGGAGAGATGGGTTGTAATTCTCCTTTTTCCACAGGATTCACTCACTCACCTACAGTGAGTCACAAAAATGCCACAGCGTTGAGACACAGAATCACAGAATCGCTCGGTTGGA
>NW_010158661.1:0-1266 GCF_000695765.1 Mesitornis unicolor | reverse complement strand
GTTGAGAGAGGTTCTCCTTCTTCTCTACTCTTCCCTGGTGAGACCTTATTTGCAATATTGTGTTCAATTCTGGACCCCTCCGTTCAAGAAGGACAGGGAGCTGGGTCTCTTTAGCTTGGAGAAGAGGAGACTGAGGGGTGACCTCATTAATGTTTATAAATTTGTAAAGGGCGAGTGTCAGGAGGAAGGAGCCAGGCTCTTCTCAGTGACAGCCAATGACAGGACAAGGGGCAATGGGTGCAAGCTGGAGCATAGGAGGTTCAATGTGAACATGAGGAAAAACTTTTTTACTGTAAGGGTTACAGAGCACTGGCCCAGGCTGCCCAGAGAGGTTGTGGAGTCTCCTTCCCTGGAGACATTCAAACCCCGTCTGCACGCGTTCCTGTTCAACCTAGTCTAGGTGATCCTGCTCTGGCAGGGGGGTTAGACTAGATGATCTTTCAAGGTCTCTTCCAACTCCCAATATTATGTGATTCTGTGTATTTGTTATAAAAAATTGAACATTCCTGTTTAAAAAACATCTAATATTATTGATACTGTAGGAAAAAATTGCCCAGACAGGCCCAGATTTTGGATCAATGCAATAGCCATTATATTATTGGGTAGGTTTTGTAATTATTCTGTATTTAAGCAGCGGCTAGTGTCTCACCCTCCTACACAGTCCCCATTATCTTGATCAAAGCTGGCTGCATGTAATCAGCTCTCAAATCTCTCTTCTCCTGCCGTACATGCTGCCAGTAAGCATCATTTCTCACAAGCTCAAGTATGCTTGTTTTTTTACTTCAAATTCTCTGTCCAAATAGAATGCAGCTCCTGCACCCTGGCCTCTTATCCGACCCCCACGGGTGCTCTCCCATGCATCACCAGTGCTACACCACCTGACTTGTGCAATTTGGTGCCTGCTCTTGCTGTCCCCTTTCCTGCACATTTCTCCACTGTACAAAATCTGCCCCAAATTCCAGACTGCCTTCCTTCCCCACCTCACGCCAGTGCCCTGTGAGAGCAAGAAAGGGTGTGCATTTGGCAAGCTAGGGGACCTGCAGCTGTTAGAGGTACTGGTCAAAGCACCTCACTGAAGGGAATGGGGTCACTGCTGTCACCAGTGTAGGGCATTTCTCAGAAGGGGAAGACTTTCTTCTTGCCAAGCACACATAGATTTCACCTGCATCACCTAATCAGATTGCTACAATCCGATCTGAACCTGATGTATCCCAGAACCTGATATATACCGTATCCTGATCACAGAATCACAGAATCACTCGGTTG
>NW_010158660.1:0-5606 GCF_000695765.1 Mesitornis unicolor | reverse complement strand
TGGCCTTGCTATGGGGCAGGTTTGGGAGCCCCTACCCAGAGCCCAGCCCCACACAGGAGCTCACCCTCCCCGCAGGGCGGAGTTCAGGGCCGAGGTGCTGCAGAAGAAGAAGGAGGCGTCGCTGAGCAGGGAGGACTCGGCCGAGCTGATGGAGGAGCACAGGCGCCTGATGGCCTGGAACGAGGCGGAGAACGCCCGGCAGCGGGAGCGCAGGTCGGGCCCCTTCGCTTTGATTTTTAACTTTCACTTGACCTGAATTTGGACCTTTTAAAATAAATCCACGTGTGCTGAATGTCAGAAGTCTGTGATTCTATGAAGCCGGACAAGGTTTGAAGGGAAAATCCCACCTATCCCATCCCTGCTGGCTGCTCCTTGGTCCATGTTGAGCTTTGCCATTTCGAGTCCTGCCAGAAGAATCACATCCCTGACTGCGAGCTCCCAGACACAGTCACAGATCCACAGAACATGAGGAGTTGGAAGGGACCTGGAAAGCTCCCCCAGTCAGAGCAGGATCACCAGAGCAGTCCCACAGGAACACGGCCAGGGCGTGGGGTGTCTCCACACAAGGAGACTCCACAACCTCTCTGGGCAGCCTGGGCCATGCTCCAGAACCCTCACACTCACAAACTTTGGCCTCATCTGCAGCTTGAACCTCCTGTGCTCCAGCTTGGGACCATTGCCCCTTGTGCTGGCATTGGCCATCCCAGAGCAGAGCCTGGCTCCTTCCTCCTGACACTGCCCTTTCCCAATGGATCCCCAGGAATGAGGGCACCCCTCAGGCTCCTCTGCTCCAAGCTCAAGAGCCCCAGCTCCCTCAGCCGCTCCTCAGCAGGAGATGCTCCACTCCCCCCATCATCTCTGTGGCCCTGCTGGACTCTTTCAAGCCCCAGTCCCTGTGTTAATTTTTCTCTCACCGGAGGCAGGGAATTCTCTGTGTCCCCACACTGGGGCCGCCTTGGGCCCTTCCCCGCCATGGTGACCCCGCTCCTTCCCATTCATTCTGCACTCAAACTCACAGGCTTTGCATGTCAAGGGATGAGCACATCTCACTGCGGTGCCACCCCGCAGAGCATTCAGCAAACCCTGCTTGTTTTCAGGTTTTAATTTTTCCATTTTCTGTGGCAGAGAGGAACGGCTCCGGAAAGAGGAGGAAGAGTGCAGAAGCTGCAGGCTGCAGAGAACAGGGCCAGGACGATGGAGGCTTTCCTGAAGGAGAAGGAGAAGGAGGTTCTGCAGCTGCAGGTGAGAGCAGCCGGCGCCTGCCTGGCCAGGATTTGCTGGCAGCCCCTGGGAGCTGCGTGGGAGCTCCTTTTCCAGAGATTTTCACGCTGGCAGCCGGCACCGCAAGCGTTGGCGCCTTCTGGGAGTGCTGACAGCGCGTGGACGGGGGGAGATTGAGTGAGAGCTTGGAAAACAGAGGGAGGAATAATCCCGAGAGGGAGAGCAAAGATTTCCTTCTCCTGCCGAGATCCTGGTGGCATCTTGGGAGCTTTAAGAGATTTGGGGGGAGCTCTGTGGGCCCCGGCCATTTCTGTGCTGCCCTACGTTAACAACCGGTGCCTGTCCTTCCTGCAGGAGGAAGTGAAAACCTTCATCACCCCCGAGAACCTGGAGGAGCGCATCCAGGAGTGCCTGGACAACCCTCGCAACCCCAACTTCGCCATCGACAAGGAGGGGCGCGTCGTCAAGCAGACGGTGCTGTCTTAGCCACCCCCCAGCCTGGGTTCTGCCCATGGGCTCCGCTCTCGAGCCCGTTTGTCCCTTTTTAACGTAGAAACGGAGCACGGGTTTGTTGGAGGAAGCCTGCAGGTCTGGCTGTGCTTCTTCAGAAGGGGTCATGTCCACGGGAAGGAGGGCGAGGGAGAAATTTGGGCTGGTTTTTTGTAAGAGAAGCTGCCGGTTCGTGCACCGGGCGCTGGGACTCTGCGCTTCCAGCCCCTTTTTGGGATCCCTCCCGCTCTCACACGGGGCATGGGTTGGGAAGAGCAGGAGCCAGTCGGGGGCAGATCCTGCTCCGAGCGCGGCCGTTGCTGTGGCTGAACGTGAAAATGAAGCAGAGAGCGTCAAAACGGCGCCGCTTTCTGTGTCTCCTTTCCTATTTCTCGTTATTTTCCTCTTCACTTGGGGTTACGCTGCAGTTGATACCTTAATTATTTGGGGTCTTTGGTGCTTTGGGGTCTGTCAGACCAAGCCACGCTCACTTTGGTGATCCCCACATGTGCTGGAGGGCGGCTTTGCCCCCAAAATCGCTGGTTTTTGGGGTGCCCAGCACCAGCCTGGGGTTTGCTTTCGTTCACCCACGGCCCAGGCATCCTCTGCCCGCCCTCACTCATTTTTTTTATCTACACTTCCCTAAAAAACAGCTTTATCCCCTCCTGAATCTGCTCCTAAACCAGGCAAGCACACGAAAACCAGATTGTTTGAAATTTTAATTCATTTTTAATTAAGATCATCGCTTAAATCCCAGTCCCAGACCTTGACTCGTCTGTTGTGGGCCTGATATGCAGGGGAGCCATGGCTCTGTAGATGAGGGATCCTGCATTTTGGGTCTCCTCTCCCGAATTTCGGCTCTCCTCCGCGGGCTGCTCTATGCAAACAGCGTTTCGTGGTCGCAGGACGAGTCGAGCACGCACCCCTCTGCGCCGGGGGAGAGAGGGGTCAACCGAAACAGCACGAACCGGCCCTTGGAGCCCCCCCATGGCGTCTTTTTGGTAACACGGAGCAAGATCTCATCCGGTCCGTGGGATTTGCAACACGATCCCTGTTAGTGGGTGAAGTAAGGAGCAGGTTGGGCTTTTTGGGAAAGGGTAGCGAGTTCAGGAGGGTTGTCAGTTACCACTCCTTGCTCCCCCAAAATTGGGTTGGTGTCTGCCTTCTACCCCCGTCCCCAAAACCTCCCGGGCTGTTATCCCCTTCCCTGGGCTCAGGATCGCGCCTGTCCTGGCCGTTACGGAGACAGACGGGTTTTTTTGGGGCAAGGTCCCCTCTCCCACCGCTAGAGCGTTCCCTCCAGGGTTGGGGGTCTCTCACCGCTGCCGCAGCAGATGCCGGGGGCGGCGCAGCTCCCTCCGTCGCTGCCCCCGCAGGGTTTGCGCCCCGACTCGCAGGGGGTGGGCAGGAAGTTTTCCTCCTGGCACCGCAGCGTCTCGGCCGTCCCCAGGTAACAGCCCAGCTCCTCCCCGCAGCAGATGTTGGGGCCGAAGCAGTGGCCCTTGTTCCTGGGGCCGCAGGGCATGCACTGCGCCGGGAAATTGGGGTGGGGAGGGATGGAAGAAAGGGGTGGGAGAGAATTATTTAGGAAAGGATGAGCTTTTCCCTGCGGGAAGGTTGGGAGAGTGCAAGGGGAGGGCTGCAGGGATGTACCTTCCTGATGTCGGCGTCCAGGACGGCGCGTTTGCCCCCGATGGGGCAGTTCTGGATGTAGCAAGCGGAGGACAGAGCCAGGAGCCCCAGGAGGCCGACGGTGAGTGCCCTGCAGGCCATGGCTGCGGGGTCCGGAGCGTTTTCGGCTGCTCGTCCCGGGGAGCGGGTGTGTGTTATATAGCACCGGGTCCTGCTGACGGATGCCGGCACCGGCGTCACCCGTTTTTCCTTAAAAACTACAAAGCATTGCTCTCCACACCGAAGGGCTCCGTTAATAGCGGAGGTCGAGGACGTGAGGTCAAGGCCAAGGCCTCGGTTTTACTCCGTGGTGATGAGGCCGACTGTGGCGACGTGCAGAGGCTGCGGATGCTGGTTTGGGGCTCGGGGTCCTTCTCTGCCACCCTTTTAGGGTCACTGAGCTGTGGTTGTGTCACCCCATGGCCCCTCTGGTTTGAGGACGTTACCTCCTGGTGGGATGGAGCCATCCAGGGGTGTGGGGAGAGGGGTTTTGTGCTTCCCTTGGCTTCAAATCCCTGGGGAAACCAAACTGGGATGGTCCCTGGGATTTGGGGTGGGGACGTGGTGTCCTCCCAGCTCTGCTTGGGCTCTGGGGGATGCTCAGCGCTGGCTTGTCCTGCTCTGGAGTGATGGTGACACCGAGCCCGTCTCCGCCTGCTTTCATTGTGGGTTTGCAGCGTGAAAACCCCAAAACCTCATCGCCAAAGGCTTGAAAACCCAAATTTCCCCCGTTAGCTGCACCCGGGGCTTGACTGTGACACCCTGGACCATGTCTTGAGTGGGAGAAGGACCCCCCCTTTGGAGCAACAACGGCGAGATGGGACCGGAGGCTGACGCAATCCCGCTCACTCTGAGCCTTCGTTAGCGCAATTAAGAGCTTCCTGCCTTGAATAAATTCCTCTGCCCTTGGTGAATCTTCCGTCTGTGGAGATCATTGCCCGGCGCCTGCTTAATTGGGAATTAGGCAGCCTGGAGCCCCGCAGCCGTGACCTCTGCTGGTCCCCTCCGCTTCGCTTCCAAATCTGTCACTTAGCGTGGCCGCCAGGTCCTGCTCCCTGGGGACAACCCGGGGGCTGTGTGGATGGCTTGGGAACGGGGCTCAGCATCAGCCCAGTGCCTCAACCCTTTGATGGGGGGCAGGAAATCACCCCCCTGGAGCTTCTGTGGCCAATCTGGGGGTGCTGGGACCCCCATGGGGGAGGTTGGGAAGTGTTTTGGGGGGCATAAGTGTGAGCAAACTCCCTAATTATCAGTTCCTGGTGCCTTTTTGGGAGCTTGACGCCCCAATAAGTGGCTCCTATCAGCCTGGAGCATCACCCCCCTGATATTGGGGTTCGCATCCTGCATCCCAGCATGGGCTGAGCTTTAATTGGGTTTTAATTGGGTTAACACCCCAATTTCTTCATCCCACAGGGGGCCCACTCAGGATCACCCACCCACATCGTCACTGCCACTTTCCCAATGATTTTTGGGGTGATTTTTGGGTCCCCCCCACCTCCTCAGGGCTGGGATAAGATGCTCGAGGTGCTGGGGTTAATCCTGCACCCCTGTCGAGGTGCGGGGAGCTGATGGGGACAGGATGGGTCCCAGTGACACAGAGGAGCTCCACCTCCCCCGGGTGCCACCTCCCTCGGGGACCTTATAAAGGATGAGCTGTCCCCTGCGCCACCGCCACATCCCAAACCAGAGAGAGCCCGGACGGGGACCTTGCCAGGGTAAGAGACCCCAGGAGAGGACAGGGAAGGGGGTTGGGGTAATGGGACCCCAAATTTTGGGGTGGTGGGGGAATAATTGGAGGGTTGGTTTTGCCCATCGGTGTCTGGAGAGGACCAGTTTGGTGAGCAATGATGGGAAAGATGAGACCCCGGGGGCTGTGTGAAGCTGGGAAACCCAAACCTTTCCGCTCTTTGGGGGTTTTTTTTGGGTGGTTTTCCTTATTTTTTATCTTTTTTTTTGTAGTAGATGTGGCTTGAAGCTGCCTCCTGCTGAGGAAAACGGGAATCTGCCCCAAAAAAGGGGGCTTGGCCAAGAGGTAACACCATGGTGGTGCCCCCCAGCCATCAGGGGACTGGTGGGGTCAGGACCCATGGGTGCTGCTGGGGCTCCCTGGGGGGACTCAGATCCCAAAATCCATCTCTCTCTGAGCTGCTCCCCCTTGGCACCGCAAGGATGGGGCCAAATCCTGCACCCAGCCCAGCAAAACCACCGCAAACGGGAGCTGAACT
>NW_010158659.1:0-4074 GCF_000695765.1 Mesitornis unicolor | reverse complement strand
TCTAGTGAGGGGCCCAGAACTGAACACAGTTAGCTTTGTTCTCACTGAATCCAAAAGTGCCGCAGCCTTTCCGAAAACACAGCTCTCCTGAACAGAACCCGACTCTGCGACCCCATCCTGGCGACACCGGGACAGCACCAGACAAGGAACGTGACAGAAGAGGACGCTGGCTGGGAGCTGCGAGAGGATGAGGCTCTGCGGATCCCCAGTTTCAGTGATCAGAAACCGGCCTCCGTGATCTCCTTCCCAGAAGACGGCCTGTCAAAAAGCTTCAAGGCTCCTTGGAGTAAGACTTCAAAAGGCAAACATTGGACAACATAGTCCTCTACTTCCACACACAAGGAAGAGCCCAGCACGATGGAATCTGCGTTAATGTCCAGCATTTTAAAGCAACGCTGTTGTAAAAGTTAAAAACCCAAGGAAGAAACCAGAAAATGACAAATTTTTCCTTAGCACAGCTGTGGCTCCATTGACTTTGCTAAGAAACATCATTTAATCCCCCCCCGAGACCACCCAAAGCCTCCACCTCCACATGTCTTCACTGCAACCCAGCAGCGGGAGCTGCTGAAAACGTGCCCCGTCCTTGCACGCTTGACCAGATCTCAGTGGTCACCCAGAGCCCCAGCTCAGCTTGTCCCCTACCGTTTTTCAGCTGGTCTCAAACGCTGCTCCTCGCTAAGCGGACCGGAGCAGCCACATCACAGGATGCACAAGGCGCTGCTGAGCGAACCACGGCCGCGCTCCCGCAGAGGCGTGCGGGCAGGACGCAGTTTTAGGGCGAGTTAAAGCAGAGCAGCGAATTAATGCAGCGCTTGGAGGCCTCACCCACACCAGGATGCGTTTGGTTCGCGTTGGAAGCCGCTACCGATGCATCTGACCACAGGACACCACGTCTGAGTCCACGCAGTGATTTGGAGAGGACGCACGAATTAAGGACACGCCAGAAGAAGCGAGAGACGCCCCCATCACACCCCATGCCCGGGGCTTCTCATGAGGTTGGCTCGAATCCCCCAGAACAGAGAGGATCCCACCCCCCAGACCATGTCCATCCTCACCATACAACCCTTACCCTGTTGTTTTCTTACGGCCCACAACCAGAGCAAAGGCTGCACAATGTGCAGCAATCAAACCCTCTTTCCACCCTCCCAAGCATCGTCAGTGCCTTCGCTCCGCGTCCCGGCTCCGCGGTGCCCGTGTGCGTACAGCGCCGCTCCTTACGACACACGTGCAGCGTGACACATCAGACACGCAGCGGACGTGCCGCTTAAACCTGCACAATGGTTAATTCAGTTGTGCAGCCCCTGAGCTCTCTTTCCCAACAGAAAGGACGCGATCAATCTCGCTTCGTCATTTCTCGGTGCCAAGGATGGAAAGGGCCATTCAAAGCCACCCTGGGCCCAACGCCACAAGACCCGAGCCGAGTTTGGCCCCGTCCACCATTATTTCAGCTGCTCAAACAATGTATTTTTCATTAGTAGTTATTTGGCAAGAAACTCGCCCCACAGCGCTTCAATGAGGAGCATAAATCACGACGTGGGGGGGAACGGGAGGAGCGCCCCAGCTCCGGTCCCCAGGCGAGCGGCCTGGGTGCTCTCACGGCGCGGCACAAGGATGGCAAGAAGGAAACGAAGCAGACTCGTTCCTCGGCGCTGCATAAACCACCCTGCACGCAGAGGGGCTCACAGCACAGCCCCAGGGAACGGCTCTCAGCAGAAACTGCTGTTTGGGCTGCGATTACACAAGTTATTTTCCCTCCCCTCACACACCGCGGCTGGACGTGCTTTGATGGGAATATCGCGCACGGGAACGGCCTCCTCAGGACAGCGATGTGCTTATCCCGGAGGTTTCTCGCCACTTTAAAGCCCCTGTAGCAAGGCACGTTGGTTTGGAAAGACAGGCATCAGAAGACGAATTCCAAGTGGAATCAAACAGCAGCGCGGAACAGGTTATGAGCAATGGCAGTAACCGACTGAAGCGCCCGTTAGCTGCCTTCAGGAACAGAACACTTAATTTACGGCCACGTTAATTGTGGACTACCACAGCTGCTAACAGAAGAGGCTGCTGCAGCTACGGAATTCTATATGAGTAAAAAACAGTCTTATTTTCAAAAATTATATTCCAAAACACGTAGAGAAGCGACCATAACTTTCTGCACGACATAAAACACCAAATTCAGGATATATGGTAGCTTTCAGTATCCCAATTAAAAATAAAACCCCCGCGATTACTGCACAAACATGAAGAGACAGAAAGAACAATATTACTGTGACAGCTTAAAAATATTTAAATCCCAACAGAAACAGGCATTTGGTCTCTTCTTGAAAGAGACACGAAGAAGGGAATCACGACACGGCCAACAGAGCGAGTGACAGCCCTGCTCTCTGTGAAAATGAGCATTTCATGGCTACGGGGCAGGAGGATCCAGCGGAAAACGCCCCCGTGCTGTTTAAAGAGCTCTCCCAAGTCCGTCCTGCCAAAGCCTTTGGACCAGCACAAGCCCAGGCCCATCTCCCAAGAGCAGGACTGCGCTTCTACCACCTCCGCAGCATTTCCGCACGCCCCGAGCCAGGAAACCAGCGGCCAAGTTTAGCAATCATGAGGCTACCAATAAATCTCTCCCCTTTCATCTCGTACCTCGAAGGCCGCAGGTCACTGAGCATCCGAGCTCTGAGCATCAAAGCCAAACCAGCACAATTTTAGCAGCTTCTGCTTTCTGGGGCGTTTTACCAGCGGTTATGGCATTCGCAGAGGCAGAAACAAGAGCTGTGGTGCTCATCTTAGGGCCACTGCATCGCACACGCGCTCTGTTGGCTCGTCCCACGGACACGTGGAGGGAGCAGGAGCATTTCTGGCTACAATGGGTCGACGCTCTGCTCTGCGCCCACTGAGGCCCTCCGATGAAAACAGAGCTGCTGTTTTTAATGAAATGGTTGTATTTGATGATAGGAGCTCTGGAAAAATCTGCTCGCTTTACCACGACCTCAGAAGGAGGGCACATTTACCCCATATCCCTTTTTTTTAAGGTCATCGCCAGCCAGTGGTAATTCCTCACGGGCGCCGTCTCTGCGGGCACCGGAGCAGCGGCAGCACCAGGATCTGAGCAGGAACACCCGGGCACGTTAGACTGAAAGAAAGCTGCCAGTGCTTCAAACTCTGGGTTATTTCTGTTCTGCTGTGCTGGATGGGGATTATCCCAGTCCATTACAGTGCCAGCTACATCCAAGTTAAAGAACTGCGTTTACTAAAGGCGTAACTTTGGCTACCAGTAACATTCTCTGCCAAATCCTACCACAAACACATAGGTGTTTCAGAAATACAAGCCTGGACACCTCTGAGTCTTTTTTAGTACCTCATTAAATAGGAAAAGGGATTGTCTCTATTTTCAAGCAGAAACCATCGCTTCCAGCATCAGCGTAAAGAGGAAAGGTGCCGTGAGCCTCCCTCCTCCGCCGCAGACGGGGCTGCTTTCCTGACGCCTCCTGGTCCCGGACCAAGGCTCCCCTCCAGTAAAACCAGTCTGTGCCCACGCTCTGCACCGAAACCTCGGTGCGCTTCAGTCAACACTTACATGGAGACTCCATGCAACAATAAAACCTTTATCTTCTTCCTTTCCAATGCAAATGTTCTCTTTTCTTATTAACACAGCTACATTCCAGTGCAACATCCAAGAAAGCACACAATTGTATTTGCAGGGTACACCGGGTTTGCCACGGGTAAGCAAATCTTTAAGCAACTGGTAGTTTCAAAGAACTTAGCCGAGTATCAAAGAAAGGAGAGTTCATGTCAGCCCCACACACTGTTCCCATGCAAACATGTGCAGACACGCATGGAGACAAGGCGGCCGTAAAATGGGTTTATAGCAGCAGTAACTACTGCTTGTCTGTGTTTTGAATAAATAATGGAGGAAGACTGCAATTAAAAGTGACACAGCTGGAGAGAATGCACTCTCTAGCATTAGTTACAGCTCTTTGGAATTTTTAAATTGTTTTAATCCTTACCGGGACCAGTGTTACCAGCAGCCACCTCTCAGGCCTGGCTGCAGTAAAGCTGCCATGCAGAAAAGGACCTGGGGTG
>NW_010158658.1:0-8995 GCF_000695765.1 Mesitornis unicolor | reverse complement strand
CCCCCGCTGGGCCCTAACGCCCTCGCGCCCCGCGCTCGCAGCTCTGAGAGCTGCTGAGGCTGAGCGGGCTTCTCCCGCTCCCCGTAAAGTCTTCTCCTCGTTTCCCTGCTCTGCTCTTTACAAGTAGCCTTGTCCTGCTCACTTCTCTCTCGTTTTTATTTTTTTCCACCCCTTTTCCCCTCTTTCTTCCCGCTGTGTTTGATAGTTAACTCTATTTCCTTCTTTCATCCCCGGTTTTAAGACCTTGGTCCATTTATTTCCCCCTCCTTTTCTTCTGGCTTCCTAAAACCTGGTCTCACGTATTTCCAAAACCTCTTTTTTGACGTACAACTTTCATTGTCCTGGGAAGATGGCTCTTGAAGTCCTAAAGTATAACTTTAGTGAGTGATTTTTAGCTGTTTCTAGTCACATCTCTACTTGGCAAAGTTATTGTAGAGCTGGTAAAGCAGGAAATCTAACAGTACAGGTAGGAGTATGAAACAAGGGAACACCCAAGAGGTTCCAGGTGAATTTAGCTGCTAATTCCTCATAGCATCACCTACACTGGCGCCACAGAGCCATCTCATTTCTCTGCCTCTCAGCATGTTTCCCAGCCACTGCAGGTATCGACAGCCTGTGGCTCCTTGGTTGTGGTGCTGGACCTGCTGTCCCAGACCTAATGAGACCCATAGGACCTGGGGTGCTACAGAGCAGATATAAAAGCTGAAGAAGCAGCGTGGGGGTCTGGCACAGCTGGCACAAAGCCAGGTCTCATAAATCCAGCTGGACCCAGGCTGAATCTGTGCTGGACATTTCTGTTCCTTTCTACCTGCCAGCACTTCTGGTTGTGGGAATGTGATGCTGAAATACCTGAGCTGCTTCGGGATGGAGCCATCTAGGTTCTCACAAAAGCAGATGGGCTCCTTCCAGAGCAGAGCTGGCTGTAGAAAGAGCGTAACTGCATTCACGTGGCACTGTGCCTGAGCTAATAAATCGTGTTAGACCCAAGCTGGCTTCTCACCCATGGCCCGGACAATCTGACCACAGATAAATGAAGTCTGACTGTACAGTGTTTACCATACCATCCTGAGACCACAGAACTTTTGATGGTATTTATCAATTTAAAATTCCTCTGTAGCAGAGAAGCATCAGCATCCTCAGTTTGCAGATGAAACAGAGTTACAAAGAAGTTTCAACACTTGAAACAAAAAGGGAGGTATGTGACAGAGTCAAAACGTGCTCCTGAGTTTCCCAAGTTTTAGACAGTGCTGTAGCCCCTGAGCTGCACTTCTTTACACTTCTGAACAGCTGTAGTGCTATACTAGTTTAACTGTTAGTATGACATGTAAAGGTTTTTTAAAGTCACATTGCAATATATAAGAATATTTTCTGATGTCAAATCTTTATTTATCAACTGTCATTATGCATGGGATCCCACTGTGCTACACAGAGCCTTTCATATCTTTCAGTGCTGTCATAATCTACAAATCACAGACATGGGACCCATCAACTAATTAACACAGACCTAAGTACTAGGTCAGTCAAGGTCATTCTAGCTCAGTGTCAGTCCTCTCCAAGTGGATTTGGAGTGGATGCTGTGGCAAAGAGTGCAAAAAATAAGGCATGTCTATATGTGGTTTGTGGTCTTTATTTTCCCCAATCTACTTGCACAGTGAAACTTTTGAATGAGATACAGATACACATACACATACACATACAGATATAGATAACTTGTTGCAACAGAGGCCATATTATATTTTAGTGGAAGGTATTTACAGGCAACCAGAGTTCTCCAAGTTGTGTGGTCCCCATATCCACTCTAACTTCATGTGACAGATTGTGTGCCACAGGCAACTGAGACTGAGACCTTTTGTACTAGCAGTATCTTTAGAGTATGGGGTTACTATTTTCTGATGCAGAAATAAAAAGTGCAGCACCTTCCCACAGATTCCCCGAAGCTGCAGTGCAAGGGGTAAAGAGATCAGACCACAAGAGGAAGGGGAAATCAAACACTACACCTTTGTGAGGACTCCAGGAATTGTTCTCCTTTACTGTTTTCAGGTCTACAAACCCATAGTCCTGAGTCTTTGAGTGTTCAACAGTTGCCTGGAGATAAGTCTCAGAGTCCTTTGTCTAAACAGAGACATCAGGACCTCCCCACTAATACAACTCAATTTCTGGATGTGTCTAAAATATATAAAAGTATAACTGGACCTTCAGAAATGTGCCCTGCTGACACTGAAGAAGACTGAGGTCTCTCAAAGTGTAGTACTGGCTTTTAGAGGAAACAAGTCTCAGACATTTCCCAATTTCTTAAGGAAGGATGGCCTGTCACCCTTCTCCAGCCTGGGCTTCTCTGAGTGTCCCCTTGGAAGATAAATATGATTAAACTATCTGCAAGTGAAATTCCTACCTTTCAGATTGGAGGTAAACTCTCAATATTGCATGAGATATGATGGTGAGAAGTGTTTTCAAAGACAAGACAAGCAGCTTATGCTTCCTATTATGAGGGAGAATCAGTGGAAGTATGCAAGAAAAAGAGCATTACAATCAAACTTAATGGCCAAGAACAATGCTAGATAGACAGCAGGCTAAATTTGATTTAAATTCACAGAATACAATGTTGCAAAAAGCAAGATATTTGGCAATAAGGATCTGGATTATAGTTTTGACACTACAATGGATGGAAAATGCATGTTTTAAAATAGGTTGCATGGAAATGATCTTCTTTTTAGATATAGACGAGATATAGTTTGGTTGACAAACCTGCAGGTAAGTGTCAGTTGATGACAAATCACCATTACAGAAATAATATCTGAATTTATGTTTTCAGCGAAAACTACCCACAGATGAAGGGTAGAAGGAAGAAAGAGGAGATACATTGAAGAGACTGATCAGCCCCTGTTAGGCAGCTGGAAGGTGGATGAGGACCACCAGAGCATCCCTGTTGAGTGAGTTTCTGAAGGAATGGTAACAGGAAACAAAGGCTGATGAGAACAAGAAGAACCATGGAGCTAATAGAGGACAAGATTTCAAGCACATAGCTAGCTGTTTGTGATGGTCAATAAATCAAGAAGAATGAAGGTAACTTAGAGATATGATTAAGAAAAAGTCACTAAAGGTTTTGGGAAGAATGGTGTCAGTGGCTTAGAAGCTGAATCAGAGTCTGCAGAGCCCAGAACATTTATGCAGTCAGAGGGAAAAGAGTCAGGGGGCTTGAGAGGTTAAAGAGCAGAGGATGGAAAAGTACTGGGCTGGGTTCTGTAGGATGTGGCAGACCTCTGTGTCTGTAGTCCCACTGAAAACAACAGAGAGGAATTCCCTGTAGGCAATGCACCATGCAGCATTATGAGCACTGCATGCACTGCATGACTTTGTCAGAGTGAGGAATTGGGAAAATCAACTGAGCAGTAACATGTTTCATGAACATGGCCATAGAAAGAACGCATTAGTCAGGGTCCAAGAAGATGGCATGGCATTGATTGAAAAACCAGATGATAAGAGTCTGGGCAATAGTTTTAGCGGTGGGGATAGCTAGGTAGGGGTGCAGTTTAGGAAAGCTATTCAAAAGTCTCAGCAGCCAGATTAATGAGATGATTCATTATACGCTGTTCTGAAATCATATTATCTTATAGAATTAGAAATCTGTTCATTGAAAATTCAGTTTTATGTGCTGTGTTCCACAGAAGTTTCGCTGAGTGTAACAGACCTCACCTTCTGCACTTCGGCTGTATTAAAGCCAAAGGATTGCTGTTTTTGCAATATAAAGTAATTGAACCTTTCCATTCTTTATTGGGCTCCATAAGATGTCAACTGTAAGTGTCCTAAATTAATCACATAGCAGAGAGAGATCTTAAAATGAAAAATAGTAAAGTTTATTTTAAAAGTAATTTCTTCATATTCCTACAGACTCATCTACTCTACACTGAAGTCATGGTCTTTCCCAAGACCATAGTTTTAGCAATAACGTCTAAGTCTCCATAGAGGAGATATATGTTTATTTTCAGTGACAGAAATGAGTTATCCTGATGAACTTTACATCGAAACTTCAAAAATAAATAAATTTATACACAGCCCATTTTCCAACTCTTCATTTCCAAGTCAATCTTTATCTCCTTTAAATTTTTGAAATACACTTCATTAGTTCTTCAGAATGTGATCTAAATTAATAAATTACAATATTGGAATATTATGCCCAGTTTTTGGCCTCCCAAAACCAGTGCAAGACCACTGGAAGGCTACCAAGCTGTTAAGGGGCTGCAGCAGTAGCCTTGTGAGGAGAGGCTGAGTGAGCTGGGCTTGTTTGTTCTGAAGGGCTGGTTTTGGGGAGACCTAATGGCTCCTTTCCATACATATGAGGAGGTTACTGAGCAGTTGGAGCCAGGATCCTTATACAGGTCATGTACTGAAACAGGGTACAAAGAAAATAATTTTTCCTGTGAGAAGGTATCAGCATTGAAAGAGGTTTGCCCAGAGATGCTGTGAACTCGCATTCCTTGGACAAGGCCTTGAGCAACTGGGTCTGAACTCTGCTGGTCTTGCTTGTAGCAGAAGTCTGCACTGGGGACTTCCCAAGGTCTTGGCCAACCTCCATGATTTGGCAACTCTATAAAAACCACGAGCTCCCAATATAGGTTGAGAAGACTGCACTGTGCACCTTTTAGACACCCACATAGCTTCCATTCAAACCCTTCCTGATGACCTGCTATCTCTGTAACATCCACAGTGCACAAAAACATCAAACTCTGGTAAAATTATCTTTGGTTTGAAGCAATAGAATGATTGAAGCAATCATCCTATTGTTAATTTTAAACTACAGTGATCTTTAAAAATTGTTTTCTGTGTAATGCCAGTGAAGCAAAACTATCCCACATTTTTCTGGATCACAGAAAAATCATCTGTTTTTTTTTCTGTTGGGCTACAGAGATTTCAATATTCTCTA
Source organism: Mesitornis unicolor (assembly GCF_000695765.1). Taxonomy (NCBI): domain Eukaryota; kingdom Metazoa; phylum Chordata; class Aves; order Mesitornithiformes; family Mesitornithidae; genus Mesitornis; species Mesitornis unicolor. Next base: position 4,074 of record NW_010158658.1, on the reverse strand, counting down.
TGGCAAAACTAGGCTAATTTTAAAAAATGTGTAGTTGCAGCAAAAATATCCAATGCCCTATAGACGAAAACTGCAGATATTAAAAGACTGTGACTGGAAGCAAATTCAACTCAATTCTCTTACATATTAAGGAGGGGATCAAAGACCATCTTCCTTCTAACTCTTCTGCCTTTCTGAAACTCCTCAGGTTTTGACCTGCTTGTGCAGGTTTTGCTCATGCCACACTTCCAGCAGTATCCATGAGCATTTTGTCTCAAGAAGAACAAATTCATTAAAGCTGTATGTTTTCATTAAGGGCTCAGGGAAGCAAATGGAAAGAAGGGGTAACATCTCTAAAATAACTTTTGTAGCTCCCTTGAGTTTAATTTCCAGTTCTGTCTGTGGAAAAAAAAAAGAAAGAAACACAGAAAAAGTAATAGTAAAAATATGTGCTAAATGAAGTGTATCCTCTTCTCCCAATTTGGACTGGCACAAGACAACCAGTTCCTGCCTGCCAGCTGTGGACATCAAATTTTTCTTGGAGTGTGCAAGAGCCGTGTGCCCATCTGTGGATATTACATTCTGAAGGTGAGGGTTCAAATTCCAGCTTGGCAACTGCAAAAAATCCACTTCTTTCGGAGAATGGTGATTTCAGTTTGCCAGCATATAGATCGTAAAATTATAAAGAAACAAATAGTATATACCAAGCCAGCCCAAGCTTTCTGTTCTGCAACACTTTTCATAGCACTCTAACTACACAGTGGATGTTTGCAACATGTATATATGAGTTTAAATTTGCTCTAATATGACCTCAGAGAAATGGCTTCACAAGGACTTTCGGAGTGCAAAGCTGAAATATGAACTTGGTTTTAGGTAGTTTTTTTACATAATTTTACATCTTCTGTCCTAAGCTTTATGCAACCACTGCTTTATCTCTCGCACACATACAAACCCACCCACACAAGGTCATAGAGTAACTGAGTCTGGAATGGTCCTTGGAAGATCGTCTGTGCAACCTCTTGCTCAAAGCAGAGCTAATGTCAGAGTTAGGTCAGGCTGCTGAGGGCCTTGTCGAGCTGAGTTTTGAAAATGTTCAAGATGGAAGATCCCATAGCCCCACTGGGTGACCACTTCCAGTGCTTGTCCAACCTCACAGTGAACATATTTTCCACGTACATCCAGAGAGAACTTTCTGCATTGCAAGTTGTGACCATTGCCCCTTGGCTTTTCTCTGTGCGCTCCATCTTCCCTGTGCAGTCCATCTTCTTATAAGCTCCTTTTTACATTGTATAGCTCCCTTTTTTCATGTATATGTATGTGTGTATATATATATATATAAATTATATTTATATATTGCTGGTATATCCTGTTTTAAATATTTAGTTTTTATTTCTGCTTTGCACTTCCTCTGTTTCTTCATCATCAGAGAAAATATTTAAGGTATTCTTTTAAAAATTACATCCTTGAGATTAGTCCTATCTCTTTGAGGCACCTACCTTGTTTTCTTGCTGTTTCTGTTGATTACAGAAGGAAGAAGGAACAAAGAGGATTGGGTACCTGCAAACACAGAGCTGTTACCACCATGAGCACTGTTAATCAGAAATGGCCCTCAGAATGATCCCTTATTAAGAGGACAGTGATACGTTGGAAATTTTTTAATTGAATTGTCAGAGTTTGCAGATTATCTTCTTGTAACAGAAGCATTGTTCAGCATAGACGTATTTTGTATTCAACATATTGTCTGAATAACCTTCCAATTTAGCAACTGGCTTTGGAGATGTCTTCCAAGTACAATTTAGAGACCTTTACTACTTAATGTTAATAAAGGTTAAGTGTTAAATGCTGTGAAATTAAGCACATGCTTTCTCCAGCATATCTATTTAGCAATAAAGTGATTGCAGTATTTGTTGGAATATACCAGAAGTATCTCTGCCAAATAATAATAAAGAAGAGAGTTTAAAAAAGAATTTTGAACAGTTAAGAATCCCTAGATAAAGCCTAAAAATTTGTGGAGTTAATCTACAGTGAGTTTCAGAAGTAAAATTGCCTCCATTAACATAAAAGCATATGTTCAAGACACTTTCATAATCTGTAGAATATTACACTTCTCTGCTGTCACATCGTTGATTACCCCTTGTTTGTGTATCTAAAAAACAGAGCTCAGGAAAACAAATTGAAAGAGGACTCATGAGCATCTCCCTTGCAGCACTGTCCCCTCCATTAGCCCCGCTCAGAGGAAGTGCGGGAGCAGCAGACAAGGGGAACAGAGTGACCCTGCTAGGAGACAGTGGATGATCTCACAGCGCCAGCCCTTGGCATCTTGTGATGACAAATGTCTCCGCACAGAAATGAAGGTTTGCAGTGAAAGGGCAAGAAAAGAGGTTACTTTCAGTTTTGTCAAAGGAATTGCACAGATGTACCCAAGGACATATTTTCAGAACTTGAGAGCCACAAAATACAGCTTTTAATTTTTAAAAGTGCATAAACTACAATAGAATCCTGTTTTGTTTGGTCTCTGTACTCTGCTAATCATCATGGCAGCTGCATGCCAGCTTTTCCTTCATTGCAAGCTTTGCAAAGGTGTATCATACCTTTCTTCTGGAACAAAAATTTGATTCATTTCTATCTTTATAGTAAGATAGAGCTAAACCATGAGGGCGAAAAGTGCAAATTTAAGGTCGTCATTCTTCAGAGAAAAATTAAATTAGGAAATAGGGAAGAGAAACTGTGATGTCTGCCATTTCAACAGTACCCCAGGGGCTGAGAAGGGGACTGCTGGAGCCAAAAGCATGAACCACAGCACGTAAGTAGCTGTAGACTTTAACCATGCCTATCTTCTGTTGATCAGCAGAAAGCCCATAAATCATGCTCCTTGGGGACCAAAAGGCTTAAATAAGTATTAGAGGACTCAGTCTTGCACTGGCAGAATAACACATATCATAATCTAGAAGATGTCTGTCTTTAATTTCTTCTTTCTTTTGGACTAATTTTTTTTTTCTCCTTTTATTTTTTTTTTCCCCTCCACTGAGCCCTTTAAAGCACGAAAATAAGTAAGGCCATGCCAAATATTTCACTTTGCTTTCCCTGAACTCAACACTGAAGTTTTTATCATCACTTTAATGGATATTTTCGGATCAGTTGAACCTCAGTGATGATTTTCATTATTGAATGTCTCAGCTTCCCTCCTTGGGGAAAATACGAAGTTTGGCTTTTTAGCCAGCTTGACACTTAACAAAAAGAGTATTACAAATCACATGTCTCAGTCTAAAAACAGCTACTGATCATCTGCAATGCCCTCATGACACCCTCAAACCTTCCTTCACCCCACTCCTGGTCTGGCCCACAGCTGACAGATGAATATTTTCTGGCTTGGTGAATATAACTAATAATAACACTGGGCGCAAGTCCACTCCCCACTGTTTAATACTTCTGGGGAACAGCATCGTGCACAGCAAGCAATTGTTGCCGTATCACATTTTATCTGCCCAGCATGAGGGATGCAGAGGATGCGGCTGGGACAGTTTCAGGCAAGGGATTTTTAAACATTAATCTTGTGCTACTGCCATCCCTTTAGCAAAATGTCACCTGCAAAGAGATGTTAAGATGTTATTTAAATATGAGGAAAAGAAAAGATACCTTATATTTTATACTATATATATGGGATATAAACTAAGGGCTAAACCCCTGCAGAACTTTAAGGACTAACTAAGTGGAACATATCTGAATGTCTGCAACTAAATTTCACATGAATCAATGCACCTAAATTCAGAACAGAAGTAACAATATTTAAAAAAAAAAACACCCTTATGGCTTGATTCGCATCTGAGTCTTTGAATTCATTTAGCTCCATTTCACAGATCCTGGAGGAGCAGAGCTTCGCTTCTACTTTAAACCAGAAATGTGGAAGGCTGAGACCCTCTCTGACAGAAGCAGTCTCAAACTGTAAATGCTAAACAAGCATAAAGTGTTTATCAATATTTCCAGTCTATCCCCCTAGCCTTGTCAGTGGGAATCATCAGACACATTCTGACAAAATCTCTGGGAATGGTCTCCTTGCAGAACATAGTGGATGTAGTTTATCTGGACTTCAGCAAA
>NW_010158657.1:0-17035 GCF_000695765.1 Mesitornis unicolor | reverse complement strand
TTCCTGCCCAGATGCAGGACTCTGCACTTTAATGGGGCAAAGGTTACACAAATACACCTGACACTGCTTATAGGAAATTTTTGCGTTTTCTGAACAAGCAAGTGCTTTGAATTTAATAAGAAATTTAGTGGAGAGGGAGCAGAAGGAATGGAATTGACAGTTTGGCTGTGTGGAGACTCTTCCCGTACACCTCTCCAAAACACTGTTGGTTCAGGTGCTACCTCAAAGCCATAGTGGTGGCTAACAATTTCCAGCAATTATATTTAACCTATTTTAATAGGAATTATCTGCTAAGCATATTTATACTAAAATGCTTACTGTTTTCCAAAATAGTAATAGAGGGGTTTTTCCTAGCTTAAAGCCGTGATATCTCTAAAAATAGAAATCATTTGAACTCAGCCGTTGCCTGTAAAAGCATCTTTGTTTCGAGCTGGCATTTAACAACCGTATTTCACAGTGAAACAAAAGCTGTAATCAGAGCAGAACAATAAAAGCTGAAGTCAACCGCAAACAATGCTATGCCATTCCCATGGCAACTTTTTCCTATCAGACCCTGGCTCGGTCACACACTCTGCAGCTGCACCAGCCAGCAGCTTTTCAATCTGGACTCCATTCACAATTATTCATACTTTTTTTTTGATGATTTTCACTTAACAGTGTTATACTGGAGTCAGACAATTAACAGTAGCCAGCACCACGTTCCTCCCCCACTTAGGTCCCAGTTTGACATTTCTTGTGCTGACAGAACTATCATGACTGCAGGATGTGGTCTGCCATTGCGCTGCGCGTGGAAGAGCCCTGTGCAAAAACAATATGCCCTTTTTGCCATCAAAAAGACGTGCAATCAAAGGCCATTTCATAACACACGTGCCGAAGGTGGCAGAATTAAAATCACGGCAGTCTACAGTCTGATACACCTTGACTTTCAAATACTTTCTCCAGCCTCCCAGACAAGGTTTCAATAACTGTGTCTTGTGATAATAGGACTCAGGAAAGGAAAAGAAGATGAAGATTGCATTTCAAAGGTGAGATGTATTTTACTGGAAGCAGGTAGCAAACCTTGTACTGTAGTTTACCCTAGTTTCCATCATGGGAGACTTCTGCACCCTCCCTTTTGAGATGGCCTAATTCTTCCCATGCTGGTAATTTGGTGAAGAGATGATCAGGTATATAAAGAACTACCTTTGCTTAAGCTGAGATAGAAACTTTTAAAAATAGCTAAATTCTGTAAGATGCATTATTCACAAAAGTATATTCACAAAATATGCATGTAGGGAACCAAACAAAGAGCTCAGCCATCGAGAGATGGAGATGTCAACTGCCATTGATGCAGCTTCTCCCTCAAACAGTGCAGGTGAGCCCAACAGGGTATGTCTCCACACTGAACCATTTAGGTACCAATTTTTGGTGTCCAAGACAACCTTATATGTATAGAAACATAGATATGGTCATCTCTAACGTCTTGATTTAAAGCAAAACTTACCTTCAGTAGGAGGCTGCTCATAGTTTTAGTGTTGCGATGCTGTACTTGTACACAGTCTACTTAAATTTTCAAGAATAAAGTCTTCACTGCCTTCTTCCCCATGCAATGCCCCTGGTTTCAATTTAGAAATTGGCTCAGAGCCCAGTATATTCCAGCAGAATTATGAGACAGGAACTTATTTCCTTCCCAGTTGTCTCTATTGATAGTTTTCCAAAGCTGGCAGGTATTCTCACAACAGGCTTCATGCCTGGGAAAAAATATTGGCAGGCCCCTTCTGTACCAATCCTTTACTGAGGATCACTGCTTGTATTCTTATCACTGAAATGGGTAAGAGAGTTTGCACATTGGTTCCTGCTGGTATTCCAGTTACTCAAAATACCGTCTGTAATAAACCAGCAGTAATATGCATATGTTTATTTCACAAAGCATGAAAAACCCATTAGAACATAACAGTTATACCAAAAGAAGTAATATGCATTTATATATGTCTGTATATCCGGATATACAGATATAAATATGCATATCACATATATAACCTGTATATATAAACACACATCTTACATGTCCTGACAATTAAGAAGAAATACTCAACAATTCCAGAATATCCCAATGCTTAACTTTTCTAATTGTATTTTCATGACAGATAATTTTATCCCACAGAGGAAGTTCAACAACTTTATAGACACACAGAACTAAAGCACTAGGAACAAAACCTCACTTCATTGCTCTAAAGAAATTAATTCTGCCTTAGACAAAACGGTCTTGTTAAAACTAACAGTTATGATACAGTGAAAAACAGGGAAAAGCCTGGCCAATGAATGATGAAGTGTAGAGGAAAGTGCTCTCGCTGTATTCTTTTTTTATGGGTTCAATATTTCAAATTCCATCCCCATGCAGTATGCCTCCTGTGCACTATGTTAAGAGGGGTATTAGTGAACTCACTAGTGGGACAACTTTTTTTTGAGGCTCTGATCAGGAGAGGTTGTTACTCTGCTGACACCTTCAGTGAACAGGCAAGGAAAGCGTTTCCATCGTTGAACTTTATCCCATGAAATGAATGTCTGAGTTTTCTACAATGACACGGGATTGATTAGGTAATATTTATTACCTGGTTAAATTATTTACCATCATGTAGAGATAGACAGAAGTTCTCCAAGGTTGCTGTTGGTATGACCTGGGCAAGAACCACCCTTCGTACCTCAGCACTGCCAGCTGCTGCGACTTCAAACACCTGAGCAAGAGGGACTCCAAGAAGCAAGGTTGTCTTCTCCACCCCTGTTCACCTCCAGTTATAGATGGTTTCTGAAGCCTGACAAGATGACAAAATCCCAGAACCTCGAGCTATCCCTGGCTAACGGGTACTGAAGGAAAAACATCCCCTGGATCCTTCTAGGCAATTAGCACTGGAGAAGGTTTCCCTCCAGCCATTGCCTTACAGCAAAACTGGAGTGTGATGGGCACCTTGAGGGCACCAGAGATGAGCCTCATCCCTCCATGCCTCCCAGGGGCAAGAAAGGAGCAGAAGCATTCAAATCCCTGCACGTATGAGCAGAGAGTTTAATTTGGAACCTGCTTTTAAGAGTATTTACAAACTGTATTTCAAAGCCTCTAAGCGAGACCCAAAACTTCATCTCTTCTGATAAAATTATGTTGACAGAGCTTTGACATTTAATCTCATATGGAGGTTGAATTCATTCAGCTTCAGCTGCCAGTTGTTGGAACTTGTTATTAATTTGACATTGAGGTAGAAAAGTGCCTTAATTTAATGGTTGTGTATAAGTACTGATGCACAGTGATGAAGTAATTTCTCAGCCTTTTGAGTTAAGCGCTCTATTTCCCTGAAAGTCATATTTAAACACTTGGAATTAATTAGCACCAGGAGTTTAATATTCTTATTAAATAAATGTGCTCCTCATTCCTATGTGCATATTATTATACTGAAATATATTGTATGATGATTCTTCAGTTTCGATCAAACAGTGCATTTCTAATTTTCTTTCATCATTTTTAGAGGTAAAGTTTATTGCTGAAAAAAGCCCTTTCCCCTCCTTTTTCTATTTTAGCTCAGACCCCTTCCACTTAAAAAAAGAGTGTATGATCTTTAAAATATAGTGTCTCTGTAATAAAAAGTTTGAAATGTTTTTTTTTTCAGTTGAGGACTATCTCTGTCATTCCAAAGCTTGAAAGATGGGAGCTTAATCTTCTTCAGAAAAGGGAGTGTTCTGCACTGAAATATATGCAAACTGCCCGGAGGGCTTTCAGCTCACATGGTTGTTGCAGCCACTTACTCAGCTCAGGACAGCGCTTCGCTTCTTGCTATCATTGTGCTCAGCAGTGGCAGACCCTGGAGGAAGCCAGCACAGAACTCTTTAATGGCCTTGAGATGACATTAGAGGGTCAGGATGTGTGAGTTAGCTTTCTGACAGCATCACAGATGTGGTGCTGGGCTGCTCGCAGCCTTCCTGTGCCTTTCCTTCTGCAGATATCCTCCACCAGGTACTGGTTAGCAAAATAGACCTTCTCTTGTGAAGAGTTTGAGGTCTACAGATGAAAGTATACAACAGTGTAAACATGATTTAGTACGAGAAGTGATACTCTGTTGGAGCACACAGCATGTGAGATGGAGGCAATGAGATACACTATTTTATTTATTTGATTTTTCACTCTGTGCTATCTTCCAGAGATCATTTATGTTTATATTAGGTAGTGTAGTGCGGAGCAAAACAAATGGTTGAAGCTGCTCTCATTTGCACTTTTGTGTGAAACCATAACATTATACTTCGCTGTAACAACTCGGAGTCTTGGAGTGACGGTCTATGTCGCAGTCCACGATGGGTGGAAGTCTGAAAGCTTTCCTTCAGTTATAGCAAGATCCCAGAGTACGCTGCAATGCCCTGCCCCTGGCACACCCTTCTGACTTAGCTGCAGCAATGTTTCCCATGCTGGGGAATCCCTTGGTGATGCCACTCTGTTTCTCCATCGGGTTGTGGCAGGTTGAGGTGGTGCGTCAGGCAGGGAGAGTCCCACTGCTGGTGCCGCCAGCCCTCGACCCCTCTTGTTGGTACCCACTGATGGGTGTGCTCCTCCAGCATGGAGTAACCCCCACTGTGATGCCCACATCAGTGGCAGAGCCTTAGGTTCAGGTGTTTAATGGGAAGAACAGCTCTGCAGGTGGAGATCCAAGCAGCATCACCTAAAAATGTACTATTTAACATGAGAGGAGTAACTACAGGGGATCCCAGTACAAGGTCAAAAGTGCCTCAGCCCCGTGACGCAAAGCACAGCACCAGCACAAGCTCTTTGGTAATTTCAGATGAGGTCAACACTTTTCTCAGCTTCCTTTTTGCTGGGCCAGGTATCACCTGGCACTCTGCAGCTTGCATGGAGCTAGCATTAAAGCCACAATCTGGTGTGAGCTCCAGAGCACACGCCATGGCTCATTTGGCTGCAATGCCAAATTCCTGACCTGGTCTGTGCTGGTGGGGGACGTGGAACTCAGCCCGAGGAGCACCTTTGCAGCAGGGCTGGGTCCTGCTCTTGGGGTGGCTGAAGGGGGAGCCACTCTCTGACACCCCTGGACTGGGCACGTGGGTCACCTCTACACCCTCCCAAATAAGCTCTAGCAATAAGCAGTAAGTGGCAAGGGAAAGGCTGGGCTGGCTTCTCTCTCCAGGGCAGGCCAAGGCTCTGCAGGAGCCCTTCTCCTTCTGGAGCAAAATTCAACATTGCCTTCAGCATGGAGGACACAGCTCTTTCTGGTTCAAAATGCCTCAGGTTCATTTCTGAGCAGAAGATGCCTTCTAGGACTATCTCAATTTTTCCTGCCTCCTTGCTTCTGAGGAACTCCCAGTATCTTCCAGCATGATCTGTTTTTTATACCTCCCTTTGTGTCATCCTGCAAACTCTTCTACCTGCAGTAATGTCACTTTTTATCTACCTTGGAGGAGAGATTAAAATTGGCCATTGGGATTAAAGCAGCTAGAAATTTGGTCCCGAACTCAACCAAATTTCAGTGTTTTTAACTTGTGAATATTTCATCATCAAAGCTGCCCAACTCAGGTCTAACTGACTTAAAATGCTTGTGTCTTTATTCCATTCTATGTAGGATTTATACTTTTATTGAAATCAGTACAAGAATAAGGCTGTTTTAGTATGTTCTTATGGTAACGGATGCAGTTATGATACTGTCTATAAAATCCCATTGCCAACAGTACCTGTCCAAAAGCCACCTTGAACTGGTGACTACTGATGGGGAAGAGACACAGAGCCAGAGCCAGCTCCAGTCTGGGGCACAGCAAATACAGAGGCAATCATGGCCTCTCTCTCTTGGCCCCTGAAGACGCTTCAGGAGACAGCAATTTTTCTCTAGAGCCCTTTTTCTAAGCCCTGTTGCCAGGGATGAGTACACTCAGGGCTGAACACAGATGAAATCGAACCTCTGCTGAGAATTAATTTAACTGACAATGCTCCAGATACCGCTCTAGCTTGTCTGGCTTTTCAGCATTACCTTGCTCTCTGCCGATTTTCCCCTCTTGCTAAAACCAGCTCCACTGGTTGTGGCAATCGCTGCGAGGGGTTGTGTAAACAGCAGCACTGTCAGCTCCTCTGCGCCTCCGCTCAGCCCCTGCTCCCTGCAGTCTGTCATCCTAAGGTGGGCAGATGTTGACAGCCGTTCTCATTTGCCATCAAGTTACCATGCTCATCCAGCCATAATTTATCTAAATTAGACAGGTGGCTTTATATTTCAAAGGTAGAGAGCCTATTTCTTTCATAAGTGGATTAGATTTTTGTTTCCCCTGGTATCTGGAAAGGCAACATTTCCAGAAAGTGTATGGGGCTGCTCTATGACATTTTAGGATTTTTAATTATTATTTTGTAGCCAGTTGGGCTATGAAATGCTTCAATCTTTTTTATGCCTGGGTGCAATTCTGATATTAATGATGAAAAGATGACTGGTTCTGTCAGTCCTGTTTTGTTTTGGGAAAAAGAAAACAGAAATTACTTATCCTTTGGATCATTTGGTAGGCTCATAGCACCTTAAAAATATTTACAAGCATCTGTAATGGCATGAGCCATGTGTCTGACTGGGAATGACCTCACTACTATGAAAATACCTCTGTAGATGTTAAATAACATCCTATGAACCACTAACACAAGGATGAAGTAAGGTTAGAAAGGAGTAAGGTAGAGCTGATGCAGGGGAAAAAAGAATAATTAAGATGCATATATTTCTTTTCACAGAGATTAATTGAGTTATAGTTTTGTTAAAAGCATCTTTCAGTTTTGTTAAAAGCTGTTAACCCAGTAAAAGTCTCTCATGGTCCTGTTTTAAATTAATTATTAGCCAGCAAGTGTAATCAAGATCATTAAATACATTCGGCTCTGTCCATTAAAAGCACAGCAGTGTGGTTCACAGTGGCAGACCATGGCCAGGTCTGACATTTCTAAGGGAAAAAAGGATGGGCACAACAGAGCAGCTGGGTTTTGTGGCACAGACTGGGAGAGAGCAGAGGTGAACCCATACTGGGAGCAGGCGTGAGCTCTGGGACACAAACCTTCTCCTTAGGGCACAGCCCTGCAGGGTTGCCTGATGTAGTTGCAAGTAATGGCACGCTTATCTGCCAGCCTCAAGTCCTTAAATTGTTTTACAGTTTGAGGCTAATGGATAAAAAAGCGTCCTATTCACTTAGTGGCAAACGGTTCCCTTGTTTGGAGTTATACTGTCATTGAGTTATATTGTCCTTGATTTATTCCTTTTGTGCCTATTTTAATTGAGAAACCAGCCATTATCTCTGCCAGAGACCAAGGAATTTCAGCTTTGCTTCTCCCAGGTGAAGACTTTTTGATCTGCAGGAGTGATGGTGCTCACAGCAATGGGCACCAGCCCAGACCCGGGGAAGCATCCTCCTCCTTTGAGGTTTGGGAGCCATCAAAGCCCCAACTGCCCCTGGCTCCTATGCCCTCAATTTGTGTTGTTTCAATGAAGAGACTCTTGTGAATGCTATAAAACTGCAGTTTGCTGAGAAATCAAGGACCAACCGGCTGTGATAGGAAGCCAATTTAGTCCACAAAATGCAAGAACCATGATAAGGAAGAACAAAGGACAAAAGGAAAAAAAGCCGAAATCGTGGCTAACAATGATATGACTAACTCACTCGCTCCTCTGCAATGATTAAACATTAATCTCCCACAAGCTAAGTAAACAGAAAAACCACCCTCTGAATTCCCCCAAGGCTTTGTCTTCGTAGCAAGGTCTGAACTTGAGGAACAGGCACAACCGCATCCTCCGCTGAGCTCCCCTCCGCCCCAGAGGTGCTGTCTGTAACTGGGGTGTCTGTAACAGGGGTGTCTGTAACAGGGGTGTCTGTAATGGGGGTGTCTCTGGCCAGGCTGGCCTCACCTTGGGGTGCCTAGTACACTCTACATATAGCTCCCATACCATCTTTATAGGTGCAACAAGGCGTCAGAGGCTCTGTCCCTCTGCAGAGCGAGGGGCTCCACCTTACCTGCATGCTTTCTAGACCTAAGAGGCAAAATAGTACCTTTTCTTATTTTCCCTGTAAAGGAATTATTTGGGTTTACCTCTCCTTAGCTGTTATAACTCCACGAGCTTGTCCTCCTCTGGCCCCACTTTATTCATCAGGCAGATCCCACGCACATTCAGACTGCCTGTAGCCTGAAATTTGGCTTTGGCTACTGATTGCCTCGCCTGTTTGCCAGCACAACTTTAATTATTCTGACTAACTTCAAAAAGCAGAAAGAGATTTAAAACCATCCCAGATTACAAAGTGAATTTACACTTCCAGAGCAGCCTTGCCAAAAAAATAAGACCACAGAAGTGGTTCTTTCATAGGTAGACTCAACCACCGCTTTTTCAAAGGAGCATAGCAGCCGCCTTCCCACGCAGCTCCCGTCCTGGCTCCAGCTCCAGACCCCGCAGAAACCCAGCTTCCCTGGGGAATGCAGCACAAGCATGCACAGGCATGCTGGAGCGAGCAGCATGCAAGCCAGTCTTCCTTTCCAGGGTCTTACGATGCTCTTGCTTAACGAAAAGCTCAGCTTTCCACCTCCGCTTTGGTGCGCCGCCTGTGTTTGCCTTGCAGGCTGTACACTGGGTCAGCAGAAGTCACTGCCATCGTGATTCAGTTTTTCCCTGAGGACAGCAATGAGTCACTGCAAGGAGGGCAGGGGATGGATTACCAGCAGGAAAGGCTCTGAGGACACTGGGGACAAGTTGCTGGTGGTGTCCCAGTGGTAGGTGTCTGGGGGCAAATGGAAAGTCCCCAGTTGCTGTCAATGAAGAGTTTCCCACTCGAGCATCTCCACTGAGCAGCGGTGCTGCAGTCAGGTACCCAGGAAGGTCTGAGCCATGGTGGGACTCTGTGAAAGAGCTATGGACAGCTCCAAGTCACCACTTTTAGGTGTGTAGGTGAATGAGATACCCTGGCTGCACACTTGTTCACAAATACACCAACTTTGCTAGATTGCCATGATAAATCCAGACACACAAAAGTTAGACTTGCAAAAAGGATTTCTGGTTGCAGATTTTAAAATATCCTGCTCCTGAAACTCACCTTGAAATGTCATCACTTGGAAGCAAATGACATATCTGAAATCAAAATTAGAAGTATGTTATCATAAATGTTTTTTCCTTCAATGCTGTAGCCAAAGTCATGTGGCACTTACAGTCTACGCCTCGCTGATATCAATGGAGCTGTAGTGTAATGGGACTGTTCCTCAGCAGAACTGAAGGCTGAGTTAGGCAACTGAAACTGGTTGAGTTATCGTGTCTAATACATTAATTCAGCCACATGAAAGGCTAGCTTAAAATATCTATTTTTTAATGTTTGCAATAGGCTATAGGACTGTTTGCAGCTGGGGAATATGGTTCAATGAATGAGAAGTGGCATAATAAGCTCAACTGCTTGAGTAAATGTATGTGCAAATAACAGCGGTGGATTAAGGACTTAGTTTTAAGGTGTAAGGATGTAGAGCTCTAAGGGAGTTACAGAGCTGAACAGGAGAAAAGTCAATGGGAATGGTGAAATAGGAGAGGAAAGAAAGAGAACAGGGACAAGTAAAAAAAAATATTATGGAGCAGACATGAAACCAGAGGTTACCAGGAAGAAAACAAAAACAAATGGAGACTGAGTTGTCCTCTTTTATATGGTGATGGTGAAATAAAAAAAAAAACCCTCACTGGAACCTGAAGTGGTCACTTCAGTTCAGCTGCCTCGGAGAGCCTTGCAAAACCAGCACAACATACCCAAAGATACGGAAAATGGTGAGTATGCTGCTGTGTAATCTGTTTTCTTTCATTTGATGGAGGTCATGACTTTGATATTTTCCATCAAACTGGCCCCATTTGCGTGTCGGGCTCTTTGTTTGTTTACAAATGCAGAAATGTCTCTGACATCTGTCTGTATTCTCCTCGCAGCTACCTCATGGCTCTTGCAATTTCCACCCTTGCCCACAGACCTTTCTTGGAAGGTCGGTTTAGTTTGTGTTCATTAAAACACCCTTTTGCTGAACTCACTTAATGCAACAACAACAAAATGGTAAAATTGCCATGGATAAAAACTGTCCATGCCTTTACGTCATATTTTGATAATTTTAACAAACAGGTTGAGTGGTAAGAACCAGGGATGCTGTAGAGCTGTGAAGAAGTTACATAGCCAGGTATTTCTGGACACGTCTAGATTTCTAGAAATACAGATGAAATCATAACGAGATCAGAGTGCAGCTGTGCAGGGAAGAGACAACTCATTTTTCACCTCCATCTGTTGAGCCAAAATCAGTCCAGCGCCAGTTGGGGAAGTGATGTGGTCACGAAACGGCCACTAGCTGGGGTTGGGGTTGGGTATTAATGAGTCCCTTGAGCCTTTGGAGCAGCTCCTGGCTCATCCCTGTGTGCATCCCACAGCAGGTTCACCTCCTGGGGCATCTCGTGGGGTTACCTGGTGCCACTGCAGGAAGCAGAAACCATTTGGGAAATATGTGGAAACCACAAGGTCAAAGCCTCAAGTGGAAATTTTGGGAAGAAACAAGCTGTTCTCTGCGCAGCCAAGTCATAACCTTACGGATTTGTGCCTGACCCTTGTCCCCACGCTGCGAGGCTCCCAGGTCCTTCCCATGTCCTCCTGGCCGTCCCCTGGGGCTGTGGGCAGCTGCCCAGGGGCAGGACCATAGCGAAGGACCATGTGTCCTCCCCAGCAGCATCCCAACACACATCTCTCCTCCCTACCCCTGCCGATTTTTGTCATATGGGCAGGGATGTCATTATCGTTGGGTTTTGTTAGGGTCTTGAAAATCTGACTTTAATTAGCCAGCCAGTTCTGCATTCTGACAAAATGTATTTTAGCCTTAATTCTGCTTTAAAATTGGCTTCTGTGTAAGAACACTTGAAAAATGGTGTGTGTGAGCTTGGGAGCTTACTACCGATGCAATTTATCTACTAACAGCTATCTCTAAATGTTTTACATTTCCTACAATATGTCACTGTTATAATTGCATAGCTAATTGAAATGGGGTTTTATTGAACTGTCCTAGGAACAGTTTACATTTAAATACTAGGCCAAGTGTTAACTGCTAAAGCTTTTACAGAAATGATTGCCTTAAATTTCCTTTCAGAATTGTGATTTAGTGCAAGCACACTGCCTTTTTTTTAAACAAGCAAAAAATAAACTTTATGTGGTAGAAATGTGCACATGGTCTTTGGCAGGCTGTTGTCCTGACCTCAGAATTACTATGAAACATGTCTTTTAAACTGAAAATCTTGAGAGTGAATGTATTTACAAGAATGAAAGCCTGACCAGAATGATAAATGAACCAGGCTTAATCAGAAATAAACAGTGACCTATTCATAGCTATTTCAAAAAGGCAGGAACTTTGCAGATGTTGTTAGGTCAAGTAATATAAAAAGACATTTTATAACGAGCAGAATGCGTGTGCTAAAGTCAAGGGAAGTCTTCACAGACACATGTTTTTCCCATAGCTACATGACTGTATTCCCCAGCGGCGTGGCTTCATTTTGATACGTGCTCCTTTTCCTTTCTGACCATTGCACCATCCCCTTGGTGGTGGGATTGCTGGAGAGCACAGTGAGAACTTGGCGAGTCACAGGAAACTGAAATTTAGGCTTAAATCCCTTAAGACATCCCGATCCATATTCATGGGAGGGATGCCCAGCACCGAGAAAAACCTGCCCCGGGAACCTACGTGATGGCTGGCACGGGGGCGACTGCTGCGCCGCTTGGACAAACATTATTCTGCCATATCCATTAGTGTCCCCGGGTGCCCCCTCCCTGTGTGTGGGAAATGCTTACTTAGAAGGCAGCTCTGGCTCCCATGGGCAAGGCTTTGCCTGTCTGGAAATGCAATTTTGAAAGCCCTGTGTCTGGAGTCCAGCAGGAGTAAAGAGCACGTTTAGAGCTGGATCCCATTTTTCACCCATCTCAAGTGATGGGAGAGTCAGGTAAAAGAGTGCAAATCAACCTGCAGTGGGGCTGGGGTAGAGCCAAGACGAGCTTTTGAAGTGCTCATGAGTTAACACTGATTTTCATTTGAAAACCCTGATTATACAGTGTCTACACTAAAGCCCAGAACACCAGAACCTTTTCATTGGCTTGGTGCCCACCAGACACTTCATTAAACCACTTTTTATTCAGTATAAATAAATAATTGGCATCTTTTATGGCATCATAATATGTCTCAGGTAGTGTCTCTGCTGTTATTAAAGCAGAAGTGGAGAAAGGTTGATAGCTGATGTTACATGTGCTAAAAGACAGAATTAATCATAACTCAGGTACAGGATGGCACTGCTGTCAGTTCTGGACTGAGCCTACCTCTCTGTATATCAGTGCTGCACAACATTTCGGCTGTAACACAGGAATTTTGGAACAGAGTCATCCTGGAAAGAACAATTTATACCCAGGGTGTGAATCTAATGGCATTAAATGAGATCCCTTGCTCTGAAACAGGCTACATTTTGTTTCCTCTGTGGTCAGCAGGGTTGCATGAGCAACTGCAGCAGGAGTCAGATCTGCAGGGACCAGAGGCTGCCAAGACTCCTGCACTAAAATTTAAAGTGTAAAAGTGGGGTAGGAGGAAAGGACACAGGCTGGAGGATCAGAGAGGGCTGAGAGTGGTGTGTGAACTCCTAAAGATTTACAAAGACAGTTGCACAAGTGACTTAGAGTAGGCTCGTTCATGGTTTCTGTGAAATTAGAGCCCACTTGGAAAATATTATTCAATGAACAATAAATCAGAAAACATGTGTAGAACTGCGGGAAAGCAGAGATGTGAACACCCCCAAACTTTCTCTTCCTATAATGTAGAGACACGTTTTGTCATCTGAGCCCATGCCTAATACAGAGGAAATTACCAATTGTCAGCAAGAACCTACGGGTAACGGAAACGGGCTCTTGGTTGAATTTACCCTTCAAATGAGCGTGACTGGAGGAGAGGCTGCAGTTGCTTATTTTCACTGTGTGACAAACGTGATTAGTGCGCTAAACTGATCGCTCCCGCTTCACCAACGCCATCAGGTGCCAAAATCAGTTCTTCAAGTGAGGAAACACTAGGGCTGACTGACTCAAGGGGGTGGAAGAAGATGAGCATGTGTTGGCTTGGAACTGATGGTGGCCGTGCTTCAGCACCTACACCCAAACCCAAACCACGATCCATACCGGAGGAATTGGTCTAATTTATCAGTAGTTTAGAATTCTAAGATGGCTTCTGGCCAAGTATTTGGCTTGGCAAAATAGCTGCAATCTCACTGCTTTGAACTTTTAGCAAGAAGACAGTTTCTTTTCAAGTGAGGAAGGGGTAGGTCTGCACACTTTGTTTTCTTACCATGAAGCAGGCAGGGTGTAATCTATACCTGAAATCTGAGTTTTGCAGACAAGGTGAAGAGAAACACGTTTGAGTTCTGAGTAACTATTCAAAAGCCCTGACACAGATGCACACAGAGGAACCACAGACGATGTCTCTTCAATAACCTTTTGCAAAGGCTGCACAGGTGATTCACAGGTCTTCACAGGAACATGGTATTTTGCTCGGGAGCATAATCTTTTCTAATACTGTTAATTTTAATAAGCCCTTTCTTGTCTGGTGGTTAGACCACAGGTCTACAAGTCATAACACAGGGGTACTGTTCCTGCTCTTCATTAGCCTGGTGTCTCACCTCAAGCAGAACACTTAAATCCTTCCACTTCTCTGCATCTTCACCTCTAAAAATATAAAATAGTTGCCCACCTCTGTTGCTCAACTGAAATAAAATTTGCAGAGCACATTGGGTTGTCGGGGAGACACATTATTTATTAGTGTAATTTCTGATTTCGGTTACACCCATGCAACCTGCTTGTTCGCGTGGAACAGCGTCATTTCTCTGACTTCCTTTCTGTGCAAAGGCTTGGTGTTATCTGCGTTAGGAAGTATGATTAAGGAAAGAAGCATGCTTCTTTTTAAAGATATCTACTTAGCATGTGCTTTTCCTTTCACAGAAGTAATTTTACTTTATTCTAAGCTGAACGCCTTGTATCAGTGAGGTACGCTCCTGAGATAACCAAGCAGCATTTTCCATGAGGGCTTGAGTCCATGTGCCACCAACATTTTATTTGAAGTGCTAAGCATCTCCTTTTGACACCAAATTCAGTAAAAGTTAAGGGAACTCATATACTCCAGAAGTGAACCTTGGGTGGGACATGGAGGCTGTACACGCTCGAGCAACCCTTGAATCCCTCTGCAACTTCTAGAAAGAGCCAAGTCAGTTAATGGTCATATGTAGATGTGAGGACCAATGGGCGAAGGCTGAAGAGGTAAATCTGGCAAAAAAACCACGCTAGCAGTCTGTTGAACCAGTGTTTTAAACAAACTACTGGATATTGATGTAGGGTTTTGAAGCCTTACGTGCTCACAGGCCCTTGTAGATGCCTACTAATGGCAAAGGCATGATAGTTGTCATCAACTGAACAGTAATTGGAGACAGTGTTTTTGTCACGGATTCAATAGGTGTTGCAAAACAAGCCTGATGTTTCTCTGTGTCTGCCACCACATTTTAACATTCATGGACCATGCCTATTATTTTAAAAGATTTTTTATACATCATATGATAGTGCAAGCTCCTTCGCATGCAATAAGCATTTACTTGCCACAAATACCACATCAGCGTTCAGACATAGCAAGAATAACTGCGGTGTAGTTCAATCCTTTTCCCAATGCCTTTCACAAGAGGATCATGTCTGGATTTTGGGTGAGCTGAGCAGTGCTGCTCCATGTCTGACTCTCTGGAGAGGCAATGAGTAAAATTAATGTAAAAATCTGTGATGTGTTTGGGAAAACCAACCACTAGATATTATTTGTGCCAGCTGGTAATTGCAATTTAGTTTGGGAGACTGCAGCCCTTCATTATGTACGGCTTTTTTCAGGTATAAACAAAGTACTCCAAGGTGTTTTCACAGAATCACACAGAATCACAGAATATTGGGAGTTTGAAGGGACCTCCAAAGCTCATCCAGTCCAACCCCTGCCAGAGCAGGATCACCAGAGCAGTCACACAGGAACACGGCCAGGCGGGTTTTGAATGTCTCCAGAGAAGCAGACTCCACAACCTCTCTGGGCAGCCTGGGCCATGCTCTGGCACCCTCACAGTAAAGAAGTTTTCCCTCATGTTCAGCAAGAGTGAAAATACTGAATCCCGTGCCAAGGTTAGCATCACATAGGTGATTCCCCTACCATTTTTGCTGTCAGTTCAAATTCAAATTCAATATTTGCTGTAGAGTTTTCACTCTGGATCATGGGATTCTGCAAAATTGCTACATGCAGATTAAACCAGAGTGTGTATCTGTGAAAAGTAAAGGGTCATCCCTGCCAGGAATACTGGGAAGCACATCAGAGAGGTCTATCAAACACTTTCTCTGCCATCCCAGATGAGAGATGCATGTTCCAAACCCAGACACATCGCCAGTGCCGCACCCAGACTTGGTCCTGCAAATGCAAATCATTAAATGTTTGGATGAGAAGGATGAATTTTGGTTCAAAAGGTATCTGCTCCATGCTGCCTTTGTGTTCAGTTCTGAAGGCAACTTCTGAAGTCCTCCTGTGCACAGTGCTGGTCTCAGTGACAAAACCAGCACCAGCAGCAATGGAAACCCCCGCACAGCAGCAGGCTGCCAGCACAACCTGCGTGCTGCAAAAGAACCCAAACCCTCCTCACCACCATCAGCAATATTAATAATCAGCCCCCGGTTTGCTCAGACAGGAAATTGTTACTGACCACTTTAATTTTACTAAACAAATGAAACCACCCCATTACTCATTCAAATCTAATAAACCGCAGAGCACAGAGGAGGAAGTGAGCACTTCAAAATGGCTTGGAGAAAAGTTCTCACTTTGTTTTGCCATTTAATTAGAGCCAGGCTCTTTACAGGAAAGGGAATAATTAAATGCCAACAACATGTGTACTATGATAATCTTCTCCATCAGCATCTCAGTATGCAACTTGCTACCAAAGGCAGAGGGACTTCTGTGCTGCTCTTCACATTCCCAGAGCCTTACCTGCTCCTTATGAAGAAAATAACTAGAAAATATACATTGAGTACCAGGTTGGATCTCTTCTGTCATGCCCTGTTGTGTGATATGGGGCTTCCTTAGAAAGAGGCTGATGAAATAAATTTCCTGACATTTAATGTCTGCAGACGTTCATAGAGCAACTTCCTGAAGATGGGCCCTGCAAAACACCTAACAGCCAGCTTTTTTATTAATGCCTTGGCATTTCCGCATCATCGGTGCTCAAAATCGCAAGAAAATATCATTGCAGTTTTAATATTTGCAGCTCTAGCACTAGTTCAATATGTGATATAATTTGTATGCATATGTAAGTATTGTCTTTGCAGTCAGAGGGCAGAAAAGGCGTGAAGGTACATGCACCACAGAGAGGGATTGCTATAATTGTTTGCCTTTCTTCTCAACGTCAAATTACTGCTTTAAATGAAGGTAATTTCACAAACAGGCACAAACACCATTTTCGCTATGGTAATTCTTACTCCAGCGTAAAAGCTGTGTGCTGAAGCCTCATGTTTAACTGCTTTGACCTGAAAGAAGAGCTCACAAATGGGAATTAACTCCTTTGTGGTGATTTGGCTCCTGGAAGATGATTAAAGAAGAAAAACACTGATACCAGATAATCTCAATAATAAAGGCAAATATCACAAAGAAACTAACAGGCAACATGGTTTTGTAGCACTGCAAAGGCTTTTCCGAGTAAGTATGGGTTTGCTCCTGTCTGTACCACACATGCTCTTTGGGACTTTGGTGTTTGGGTCCTTCATGCTCAGACAATCTACTGCAGCCTTAATCCAATGCACACAGGAGGAAAGCCAAGAGGAAGATGTATTAATTTTATTGCACATTAAAGAAGCTTTCATACTCAATAAAATCCCCTTTTAGTCACCACCAGAATGCACTGATGTCTGATAAGAGAAATAATTTTTGTTACCACGCAGCAGTCCAATGCATGGGCCATGTTCACAGAATCACAGAATCTCAGGAGTT
>NW_010158656.1:0-2246 GCF_000695765.1 Mesitornis unicolor | reverse complement strand
CAATCACACACCATGGAATATAATATATATATTTCATATATATAATATATGTATAATGATAATACAAATAATTTCTTACTTATTGCGAATTACAGAGCATGTAAGTATCTTTTCCTCCCTGATGGCATTAGATCTACAGTTCAAAGTACGCACTCGTGTGGGCAGCACCCCCTGAAATGAATATCTTTCTGCACTCTGAAGATGCAAGTGTTTACCCCTACACAGAGATGTGAGACAAAACTGCTCTGTTGGCATGCAGCTGCCACATAAAATGAACTATTCAAAGAGATTTTTGAGTTAAGTAGTAGCAGTGATTAAAAAGAGAACTGAATGAGCTTATGAACAGCAACACAACAGATAACACAGGAGAAGGAAACAGGGAGCGTGGCTAAAACAGGCCACAACCCCAAATCAGCTCCTAACCACCTAAATTGTTAAATATAAAAGAAAATGCAGGGGAAAATAGAGAATTAACAATATTTTGCATTTGTGTAGCAGCTTCCATCCAGAAAAAAACCCGAGCACTTTATTGCTGCTTCTGTGGGTTACGATCACTAAAATCCCAGCGAGTTAACCATTACCACTACTGTTTTGCAGACTGGAAAATGGAGCAGAAAGGGGAAAAAACAGCAACTTACCCGGAGCACGGGAAAACTCAGCTGCAAAGGGAGGCAGTGCCCTGGATACTGGTCCCAGCGCTGGTCCAGAATGGTCCCAGGGTGGTACCCACCGGGTAGGAAGGACCTGGGCACAGGTTTTGGGGTTTTTTTGGGCTCATTGCAGCATGTGCCATTGGAGAACCTGGCAAAGATCACCCTGAGTAGTTGGGTGCCCAGGGAAGTCATCTGAAATATAATTATCGCCCCTACGCCGTCTCATTAAAGCTAAGAGTAACTGTGGTGGCCATTTGATGCCGCTTCTTCTAACGTGGATTTTGCTCTCTCTCTCTAGCTTTAATCACCATACTGGACCCGAAGAAACTTTACAAAAGTCAGCACATGATTTTGGCTAAAGTTTTGGCTTCTTTTTGACGATGTTGTCTTTTCTTACATGCAGCTGTACCATAAAATAAAATCCTGGCCATTTCTGGTGCTAAAGTTCATTCTGAGAGCAACTTGAAGATGAGGAGCTTAATTATTAATTAAATGAACTTCCTTTAGGCTGTGATAATAGACCAGCATTACTAAAAGGAGTACTTAGATTTGCATTTATGGGCCTTTACTGAAACCATTTTCTTCCCTTGAGACAGCCCTTTCTTTTTCCATCTCATCAGTCTTATGTCCCAGTACAGGGCATCAAAATTGTCACACTCGGTCTTCGTCTGCTTGATGCAGAAACTGCAAGTTTGTTAAAATGTCACAGAACGGTGATAATCTGTACATTGCTGCAGCAAAAAAAGACAAGGGATGCAGATTTTAAATATGAGTCTGTGCTAGTCCCCATTTTCTTCCAGTAGCATCCTTCACACTGAAATTCTCAGGAAGACTTGGGCAGTATTAGACATTTCTAGAGATCTAATAGCAGCTGTCACCCAAAACTCAGGGAATTTGTGAATATAACTGCACTCACTCACATCCAGTGCCCACAAACACTACTGAGAGGTGGATGAACCAACTTGGTGGAAAAGGTTGATGGCTGACCAAAATTAGAATATCCTTGGCACCAATCTCATGTCCTAGCAGTCTCTCGGCGTCTCTCAGAAGCAGCTCCTGGTGGCAAAGGGTTGGTGTCGACTCAAGATTGCATTCAGATGCGGAGAACTCAGATGTAAGGAATAGGCACATCTTCAAAGAGCCATTCATATTCTCTCATTGGAAGGTCTTCTTTGTTCTTTCCCCAGAACTGAACAGGTTAGCCTCCATCAGAGCACACATAGGTTTGTTTGAGGACAATTTCCCCATGGACATGGCAGGGAAGCCTCCCAGGACTGGTTTTCTTTACTCACATTCTTTTATTTTCCCCTAGGAAGTCCAATGAGTTGCAATAATATAACCTGCAAACACCCCCCAGCCATGTTTCCCCCTTCCTGTTACACAGCAGCGCCTGTTTTCTGCTGGTTCATCGGGATTTTATGGAGAACCCTGGTGACTTTTTAATACGCCCTGTTTGTTATTGCTGTCCCTGAGCCACAGATTACAGACAGGAGCAGGACCTGCAGTATATAGCACACTGTTACACAAAGTATTTGCAAATACTCACACAAAGTCTGGGTTTCGTGTCACAGAATCACAGAATATGAGGAGTTG
>NW_010158655.1:0-8086 GCF_000695765.1 Mesitornis unicolor | reverse complement strand
GTATGAGCTTCAATAAGACCAAGTGCCGGGTAAATTTATGTAAATTTAAGATGAGAAACCAATAGACGCATAGCTACACTATGACTTGGACTGAACAAGGAGTGAATTTATTCCCAGATTTTTTACTCTGATATTGGAACCAGTTGCATTTAGAAAGACACTACATATTTGGTAGTTGCTTGTTTGTGTGGGTTTTTTTGTTGATTTTTTTAAAATTTTATTTTATTTTTGTTTGTTCGTGTTTTTTGGGGTTTTTTTTGAACATTGCATAGTTAGGGTTGAGGGGAGTGCAAGAATTTTGTTCTAGTTTCCCAACTGCAAGTGTCAATGCGTGCTTCTTGTCATAATTTGTACTAATTGTCTATTCATTTAATACGTATATAAGGAAAATAAAAATGTTCATATCAATAATTTCTGAAAACTTTTTAATGTTTCTGAACACATCTGAATAAACAAGGGTTTTCTAAAATACAATTTTTATACTTTTTAAAAATTAGATCTCAAATTAATCTGTTGATTTTACTTCTAAGAATTACATAAATGGATTTCTCCAGATATTTAACGAATTTAGATTTTATATAGGAAAATGAAGACATCTGTAAACCTCTGAAAACCACATTGTTTTCCTATTACCACAATCATTATTCATTTTTATCTTTGGAGGTCTACATTAAATCAAATCAATGGTAAAACTTAAATGTAAGTTTGCAATGTTGGAGTACTCCTTGTCTGAGAAAAATCTTGCTTTCATACCTTGTATAGTCAACATAGGAGTTAAATCTTCTTTTAGTAGTAATTTGTGTCTGTCTAAATAAATTACCAAACAAAGAGGCTTTCATGTATGTACATGTATTTACTTTTAAACACTATAGTAGACATTACAAGTACTATCCTTTGACCATCTTAGAATGCTGTCCTTTATCAACCTTCCTTAGTCACAGAAATGTGAAAAGTTTGATGACTTTATAATGTTTTGTGTTTTGTTGTTTGGGTTTTTTGGGGGGTTTGGTCTTTTTTGTTTATTTTGGTTTGTCCATTGAGAGAATCCATTGGTCATACAAAGCTGTTTTAATTCTGTTTCCCTTAATTTCTTATTTGCCTTATTAAAGTCATTAATGTATGTTTCCACTCTTTTCTAGCATGTGTTTAGGGTAGAAGTATATGTAACTCTGAGAATGTTTGAATCCTATGAAACAGTTATAGAACTATTAGGAAAAAAATACTTGATTTACCTAAAACTGTGAGTAACTTATTTTTTTCTACTTTAATTTAACATCCTGATTAAATACAAATAATACTAATACTGCTAACAGACTAAATATGTTGGGTTTTTTCAATTAGTTTTCACAGTACTAAATGATTGAAAAAGCCTTTAATCATTATTTTAGAAGAAAAGTCATTCACCTTAAGATATTTTCAGTAAGTGCCTGACTGCAAGCATTTCTGCTCTAATTCATAAAATAATAAATGTGATATATAAGAAGCAATATTCATTTATTTAAGTTTGTCTACTTTTAATAAACAGAATGAATGAACGGTTTTTTTCTGTTGACTACTTCAAGTTTGTGTAGATGTGTTGCACATGTTAGAAATTCCTATATTATAGATTTGTATCCTAACCTAGCTGCAGATGTAGGGGGATTCAATAAATTGTTTGGCATAACTTCTCCTTGATGACAGCAGGGATCTTTGGGCAATATTTCTTTCAGCCTGAAAGATCAGTTTTGGTGCCTGACTGAAGTTACCACCTCTTCTTTTAAGCATTTATTGTAAAAAAATGCACTGGAAGAGATTCTAATGTAGTGCAGACTACATTGATTATACTTGGTTGAATGTATCCACTTCTATGTGAAGGAGAGTTTAACTCCTAAATGGAAATGTTAGATTTGTGTTGTAAAGTTCTTCATGCCATAATTGAGTTCCTTGATCATAAGTCACTATCCTAATCAACATCTTATTAAGATAAAGCTTCTCCATAAACTTATTCTGTATACTATTTATATCTCTGCTGGAGATAATGGTTTCTGTGACCCTTTCTGAATATTTTCTTAGAACAGTTACCCTAAATTCTCAAGACATGCATATACTGAAAATATTTTCAATGTTAAATGCCACCTGTATCTTATGGTTAAATGACATCTTTTTCTCCTTTTGCAGTAAATTGCAACACATATCAGAAAAAAACTTTGAAAATACTCCTATTGCCTTTTGTGTTAATCACAAATATGAAAGAAAAAATAAAATAAATTTAAAAAGTCTAAACAAAAAAATTATGTAAATTCTCATCTCTAGACATGTTGAGCCTATTTAGGAAATTATGAAAGTTGATCCCACTTGAGGACTAGGTGTTCAGATACGCTGTAAAATATTAAATGGTAAATTATATGTGAAATATCATCTACAAAAATTATTTTTACTGTATTTTTTTCTAAATATGTTTTCCCAAAGATAAAAATATTAATGTAAAGACTAGATAATGTGCTCATTCTTGAGCTGTCATGGGTAGACCAAATATTATTTTTGTAATATCTACAGGAAATAATTCAAGTAAGTTATAATTTGTTTCATGTGTTCTGAAATGTTGTGGCTTAATAGACAATGTCAACAATAAATGATTAGTATTCATTTATATATATTTATCTGAAGCTCATGTTGTTTTTACAAAGTCATAAATTACAGTATCAAACATCAATAATCCGTACTTACATCCAATTATACTTCTAAAGTAGGCACATAAGGCAGTGGATTCCTCTGTTATTTTTTCATGCAGCTCTAGTTGATATTGGGGAAATAATTTTTATAGTATTTGTCCAACACAGAATTCATTTAAACACAAAGCAATATAAGGAGTGATTGAGCTGACATTGCTACAGCAGAGTACATCAACCTCTTGCCAGTTCCAGGAGCTCTGAGTTTATCTGTCTCTGTTCTAAATGGCCTGGACATGATGTGAAACATGTCCATCTGAGCAAATCCTTGTCATCAAGCTCTCTCCAGTCCCTTTCCTCCCAAGTACTTCCTCCTGGAAATGTGTCAATATAATTGAGGTCTCTGTGACTTACTTAGAGTTAAGAGATTTGCACATGATTTGGTTGTTGAATCTAGGTCTATAAGGCTCACCTTAATGACAAATTCATCTTCCTATCCATAACAAAAGCCACATTTGCTTATCTCCACCTTCCTTTTACCAACTCATGCAGGGAGCAGAAGGTAGGGGACTATTCTGTCACACAGTATTCAGCTGGCAAATGTCAGTTCTATCATAGTAAAAATAAACATAACTGGAAAGGGAAAGATTGCTGCCACTGAGACTCAGAGGCAAAGATTGGAAGTAAAAGGGATATTTGTTGAGCTCTATTCTAAAAGGCTATTAGTACAAAAATCCTCTTAAAACTGTGACTGTAGTAACAACAGCTAGACCTCACTCTTATGAGTGTCGCAGTTTGGAGTTTAAGAAATTAACTTTGCTCTAACAGCTCGCAGATGGCTGATAACTGTCTTTTTTTGTAAGTACAGTGGCAAGCTATGTTCTGGAGAGCCTGATCCTCAGATCCCTTTCTGCAATGTTGCTCCAAGACACCCAGAGGAGAAAGTCAACCAGACTTACAAGTGAAAACATTACTGGGACAATCACTGTTGGAGATATGAAGGAATAAGATATGACAATGTACAATATCACAGTTCCTTCTGATTTGAATCTCTCTGAACCTGACATGTCAGCATCTCTCTCCAGACAGGTTGTCCAACATGTTTTCCTTAAGGCTTGTTCAACATAGGATTTATTGCTCTCCTTCCTAACTTTCAGTCACATACACATACCAAGAAACTGATAACAACATGGATGATTATGCCACCTTCCTTTGGGTATCAAGCTGAGGTTCTGGATCACAGAAACCCTAGTATCTCACTAGTCAAAGCTCCAGATCTTACATATTATAAGTAAAAAATTGCCTATTTTTGCAACATAGACAAAACTTTTCAGAAGAAAAAGGTTATTTCCTTTTTCTTTAGTAGCCCAAGTACTTTCCTGAGATACAAAAAGAAAGCATAGAAAGCATATTTTTTTTGGTTCATTGAGTAAATTGAAAAATTATTTAGTTCAGGTTGAGCCAGAGATAGGGAGGTATTGCATAATCAAAACATCATAGTAAAATAAAAAAAGCCCCACAATTATTTCAGATAAGAGTGCATATAGCTATGCTTTTTCATTAATAAGTCTTCTAATATTTTTCTCATTTTTTACTAAAATCTTTTCCCATTCTTCATAGAAGAGATGGGGACATGAGACACTTTTAATTCCTTTAAAATAAACCTTTTACTTTTATTTTATTTCACACACAAAGTAAATACGTTTTTTTCCTTTCAAAATGCCTTTATTTAGAGAATAATACCAGCCTTATATCTGAAAATAAAAATTATTATTCAATTTGCATAGTAGTACTCATGACAAATGTTGGTGTAAATAAGGGTGAGACTGAGTGGTGAAGAAGAAGAGAAATATGGGTTTTTGTTGTGTGTTACAGATATTTAGCTTTAAGTCTCTGAATGACTTCGCATTTGAATTATATACGCATGTATCATTAATTAGCTAACTTCTTTTAAAAACCTAAACAAAAGTGGGTCTAGAGTAAATATTGTGTTGCAGTGAAGATAGAGGTCAACAGAAAGAGGAATTGCAGACTGCTGAACTAAAAATAACCTTGATATCACTCGTATGCCTACTTTATCAAGTACATCACATTGTAGCAGCCAAACAAAACACTATTTTTCAAAGAAAGCTGCAGGAAAGACCTTTCAAGGCAGTGGAAGTTTCCATATCCATATCTCTCAAAACACTGCAGCCTCCATATGTGCAGATCTCCACATATATTATAGAATTTCTGTTCTTGATAAAAGATGCTTAAGAGTATAGTGAAGTGTTTTCATTCCTTGATTAGAGAGAAAAGAAAAGAAAAGAAAAGAAAAGAAAAGAAAAGAAAAGAAAAGAAAAGAAAAGAAAAGAAAAGAAAAGAAAAGAAAAGAAAAGAAAAGAAAAGAGAAGGGAAGGGAAGGGAAGGGAA
Organism: Mesitornis unicolor; assembly: GCF_000695765.1. Lineage (NCBI taxonomy): Eukaryota > Metazoa > Chordata > Aves > Mesitornithiformes > Mesitornithidae > Mesitornis > Mesitornis unicolor. The sequence goes on along the minus strand of NW_010158655.1, from coordinate 3,026 downwards.
GGGAAGGGAAGGGAAGGGCAGGGAAGGGAAGGCAAGGGAAGGGAAGGGAAGGGAAGGGAAGGGAAGGGAAGGGAAGGGAAGGGAAGGGAAGGGAAGGGAAGGGTAATCTCAACAAAGTGGTTAAAGTACTATGCTGCAGAAAATAGGCAGAGTCGAAACTGAATGTCTTGAAAATGCCTTCTTACCTAACTCCTAGCTCAGGAGGTCCCAAACTGCATTAATACTCGCCAAACACAAAAAGAATTTACTTTTGAGTTAGTATGAAAGAACTTCAGATAAATTATAAGTAACAAACACATTCTTAAGGATGTTTACGAGAGCGTGATTAAGATTAGAGGATTTCAATCTTTTTATTTATTCAATTAAATTCAAGTAATCCTGACAAGCACATCCATCATCCTGCACTGCTGGTCTGCAAATGAAGTACATGCGAAAATACTATGATACTATGATGCAGTTCCAGTGGAGAAAGGCATACATTGCTCTACGCCAGAAATCATATGCCTGCATTAGCGTGCACTGCCCAAATAATTATGCTCTACTGTTTCCTGATGCAAAATTTTCAAATCAAATCCAGTTTGGATCCAGGCGGAGCAAGCTCTGACCTTCGCATCACTTTGATATGGAAATGACAAGGATAATGCTTATATACAAATATTCCCAGTACGACACATTGCCTACATCAGAGAACCCTTAAATTCTATATTAAAGAAAAGTAAAGCAATCCCAAAACATCTAGAAACTATAAGGTATATATGTGAAATTCTTCAATTTTTTTCCTAAATTCACTATTAATCCACATCAAGGGTGCTGTGCTAATGTTTCCGCCGATACACTGTTACAGAATCCCAGAATCCCAGAATCCCAGAATCTCAGGAGTTGGAAGGGACCTTGAAAGACCATCTAGACAAACCCTCCTGCCAGAGCAGGATCACCTAAACTAGGTTGCAGAGGAACGCGTCCAGGCGGGTTTTGAATGTCTCCAGAGAAGGAGACTCCACAACATCTCTGGGCAGCCTGTTCCAGTGCTCTGCCAACCTTACAGTAAAAGAAGTTTTGCTCATATTCAGATTGAACCTCCTATGATCCAGCTTGCTCCCATTGCCCCTTTTCCTGTCATTGGCTGTCACTGAGAAGAGCCTGGATCCTTCTTCCTGACACTCGCCCCTTACAAATTTATAAAAGTTAATGAGGTCACCCCTCAGTCTCCTCTTCTCCAAGCTAAAGAGACCTAGCTCTCTCAGACACTCCTCATAAGGGAGATGCTCCACTCCCTCCATCATCTTTGTGGCTCTGCGCTGGACTCTTTCAAACAATTCCTTGTCCTTCTTGAATGGAGAGGCCCAGAATTGAACACAGTATTCCAAATGTGGTCTCACCAGGTCAGAGTAAAGGGGAAGGAGAACCTCTCTCGACCTACTAAGCACACCCCTTCTGATACACCCCAGGATGCCATTGGCCTTCTTGGCCGCAAGGGCACATTGCTGGCTCATGGTCATCCTCCTGTCCACCAACACCACCAGGTCCTTTTCTGCCTGTCAGATTTCCAGCCACTCATCCCCAAGCCTGTAGCGCTGCATGGGGTTATTGTGACCGAAGTGCAGGACCCGGCACTTGGCCTTATTGAAGCTCATACAGTTGGCCTCAGCCCATTGATTCAGCCTATCCAGATCCCTCTGCAGAGCCTTCCTACCCTCAGGCAGATCAACAAACCCTCCCAACTTAGTGTCATCTGCAAACTTGCTGAGGGAGCACTCAATCCCCTCATCCAGATCATTGATAAAGATGTTAAACAGGACTGGCCCCAAAACAAAGCCCTGGGGAACACCACTTGTGACTGGTCGCCAATTGGATTTAGGTCCATTCACCACAACTCTCTATGCTCGGCCCTCCAGCCAGTTTTTGACCCAGCAAAGCATATGCCCGTCCAAGCCATGCCCAGCCAGCTTCTCCAGGAGGATGCTGTGGGAGACGGTGTCAAAGGCCTTACTAAAGTCCAGGTAGACAACATCCACAGCCTTCCCCTTGTCCACCAAGTAGGTGTTACAAAAAGCTGACTCAGATTTCTTTTTCTTCCAGAAATATCTTAGACTGAAATCTCAGTTCACTGAAAGGAAACTATGCAGCTGTTTTTCAAGTCCACCTTTATATTATGTACCTTAAGTGACACAAGCAGCAGGTGAGAGAGGAGAAAACTGGAAGTGCAGACCAGATCATGTAGATCCAAGTCTGTCCCTCCCATCTGTTGTTTGTCTCAGTTGTCCAGCTGTTGTTCAGTCCTGATGTTGCTCTTTTGGACACCTTCAGCATTCTGGAACAGATTTCACGTTCCAGCTCTGTTATTCTGCTGGCTGATTTTTATTTTTGTTGCTTCATTTCTTGATTTTTTTCCTGTGCAATCACCTGCACAAACTTCCAAGCATTACTTTCCTGCATGGCTCGAATATTTTGACAAAACTATTTTCCTTTGAGGATTCCTTGAAGGTTTCAATACAGCAAGGAAAAAAAAGCAGCCTACATTACCACACCAGTAGTCTTGTGAAATGCACCATAAAGTTTCATCCTTCTGCAATAAGAATTTTACATTTACTTAAAGAACTAAAATATGTGGATCCCAAAGTTTTTCTTAAAAATATTCATAGGACACAGACATTTAGAGAAAAGAATGAGTACCACAGACTCCATTTTTGGGGGCAGCAGGCAGTAGATTGGTCAGAATTCCTAATTAGGAAAAAAAAAAGATAAAAATAAGGGAATCCTTTACTGAACTGAAATTCCAGTCCCCATACAGCTTTATTTGCAGTAGTCAGTGGTTGATCTTTGTAAGGTTTTCCCCAAGGTCATTAAAATTCTGAGCAAAATAATCTAGCTGTGTAAGTATAGAGAGCTAGCCAGTGCCGTATCTCATTGCTTCTACCAATACTAGGTAGATGTTCTTTTTTTCATATTAAACCACAGAAGTTGAAAGAGAGCTTCCAACTTATTAATTTATTAATGTGGAAGAACTTATATTCATTATATATTAT
>NW_010158654.1:0-6776 GCF_000695765.1 Mesitornis unicolor | reverse complement strand
AATAGCCCTATAATCTTCCCAAGTGGCCAGAATTTGTTTTACTTCTTTTCTAAACTTCATGTATTAAAAATGTATCCACTGAATAATTAACCAATCCTCCAATCTTTGCATTATCTGCACTGTGTCAGCGATAGACTTATGTTTTCTCACAAGTCACTGTTTAAAAAATGTCATTAGTACTCATCCAAAAAATGAGTCCTGCAGAGTCGTGCAGACCCAAGATGAGCTGGGCTGTTTGCTCCTGACCACTGCTGGGAAGAAGACACTGGACTGTATGGACTGCTGAGCTGACCCAATCTTCCCAATCTTTTATTATGTTATTTTACACTGTTTAATGATGAATGCATATAATCATTCAAAAATATAAATTAACACATTGTATATCCACTGAACACATACTGTGGTGATTGTATGTTGTTCTTAATTAAGTGGTTGCATGATACCAACTGAACTGCCTTACCTAAATCTACATTTAGAAATGGAATTCATATCACAGAAGGGCAACATCATATCTATATTTCATAAAACTGTTCGTTGGCATTATTATTTCAACTTTTGTTAATTCTTTATTGAGTCTTGTACCAGTGTTCTGGTATTTTGCCCAGGATCAATGTGACCCTGACAGACCTGTAATTATGCAAGTAATCCCATTTACATGTTTTAAATAATGGCATTCTACCAGATTTTCTAAGCTCCTGGAGCTTTTTGAGAAAAAAAAAATACATGTTTAAAAAAGTATGGATGTTTCACATGTTCTCAGTTTTTACTGTAGCTTCTTGAAAATATATGTTAACCTTTTTGTGTATAAAATATACAGAGTATATTTCCAGTTTTCCACTTTTTCCCTTTTTGGCTTTCAGTTCTCCACACCCCTTTTCCTGCTTTTTTTCCTCCCTCTTTTACTGAAGTGTTTTGCAATTTAGTATAAAGAATGGGCTGGGAAAAAATAAGCAGGAAATAGCGAGACAAGTAATAGGTGTTTTAAAAAAAAGATCTGATTTGTATTTATTTTTTTATAAGGATCTTGAGGGTTCTGCTTTCAACTTATATCAATTAAAATCTGGAAAGTTAAAGTATTAAATATTTACAATGTTGATATAATTTTTAGTTATAAAATTGGCATTAAACTGTCAATATTTTTTTTCTCTAATACAGCCTTAGAGAACTAGACTTATCTGTGAACACCATTTTTGTCTGCCTTGCACAGGGAAGAACATAGCTAGTTTAGTTGTTGAATATGAGAATTTAGCTCAGCAGCTCTGGAGAGCCTAGAAGAAATGCTTCTTCCCTCATCTAATCCTAAATGTACTCTGGATAACAATATGTGTCTGGCAGAAGAGAGTCAGACTGGAAAACATCTGTTACCTCTGCAAACCTAGTCACCTCATTCCCAGGTCTAGTACGTGTGTATTCTGGGTGAATGCGTGCATCAGGAAGGGGAGACATCCAGCAAAGTGTTTTGAAAGCAGGAAACCACTTGCCCACAGAATAAAAGGTAAATATTTTAGGACAGAAAACCACTCAAATTTCATAGAAGAGTCACAGAGACCTATTTGTAATGTTTATTCACTAATAACGTGAGACAATTTACAAGGTTGAGTGAGATTTTAACTGTTGTGAAAATGTATTAGCTGGCAACAAGCTGTAATACAAAGTGTATATGGGTACAGTCTGTCTCAGAGCTTGCTAAATGCTTTGGTTTTTATGCCATCTGTGTGCTGCTATCTTTATCTAGCTCAGGATTTTGTTTATACATCTACATTTAGTAGATTGAAAAGAGGAAAAAAAGAGATAATGGTTTTGTTTTCTTTTTCAGATGAACCTAGATCAAGTTTCAGAGCCTATCAAAGTAGAAAACTTGGGCTAGAACAGACCTCTGGGTGAGATTTGCAATTAGTTTTGTGTAAGCACCTGATAGTCCTCAAAAGATAGTATTGATGAAACCATTCTAAGTTCCTTTAAGAATTTCTTTCATAGGATGGGTTCAGATTCCTAAACATTTGTGCTTAGGTGACCTCAGCATCTGCTGAAGGTTGGCAGGTACAACAAAAGACCTATGGGAACTGTGCCTAGGTGTAGTGAGGGTCAGAGTCAAGGAACAGTTATATTAGGTTGAACAGGAATAGCTATATTAGCACTGAATTCAGATACTATGCAGCTGAGGTGGGAGAAATGTGCATGGATGGAGGCTAGAAGACTACAGGATTGAAAGATCCTCAGTCAGGAATGGCCATGGGGTTTGTATCTTGAAAGAGCTAGGTACAGATGGTTGGAAGGAGGAGGAAACATGCACCCTGATCACAAAAATATCTCTTTGTATTCAGTTACGAATGTATCTTGACTAAGATTAAGGCAGCTGTTATCATATAAATGAGAAAGCAGTGACACCTGCTATCTCCTTTCCATGGGAAAGGACCTAGCACTCATTTTCAATTAATCATTTTGTAGAAGATGAAAACCAAAATATTTTCTGACCCAGACATAATACTGTGAGCTATATTCTTGATAGGCAAAGCCTTTATGTAACTAGATGGTGGACTGTGGGGGTGGGAAGACTTGAGCTCCAAGCTCCTATGCAAACTTGCTGTTGACATTGAATGATTGAACCAACATCTTTTTTGCATATGCTTCTTTAATTCTAGTGTAGTCAATAAGCCAATTTATGTTTACCAAGTAAAATACTCAACATTTTTGTCCCTTTGGAGTTTTAAATTTCCTTTTTCTTCCTTTATGTCCCTTAAATCTACTTTTTGATCACAAAGTTTGACAGGATGTATGTGCATTTCTTCTGGTAATTAATGAAAACAATGACAATTTTGGCTCAAACTGACCAGGAATAACATTAAAATGGAAATAAGAGAAAGAGTTGAAGAGGCAAGGTTCTTACTGTAAATCACAGTCACTTGATCAGTGGTAAGTATTTATTTCATTGTGTGGGTAACTTGAATGCTTGACAGCACATCTGATCAGTTGAGTTTAGTTTAGCCTTGAGTTAAGTGAAGTCTGGCCTGTGCTGGGATTTTCTGGGGATTTCATTAGCAAATCTTTCTTGCAGTCCATGGTTTTCACTGCTTTTCCACTCTTACATTTATACCTGGGGGAGTATCTCCCAGAAGACCTGGTTTCTTTCTTCGAAAGTATTCTGTGACTTTTTCTAGCAGCAGTATTAACTGAAAGAGTGCTTGTCTGTCCTCAATAGAAAGGTAACACAGAATGCTAAATGAATGGATTTTTAACTCCTTATACTCTTGACTCCTTGGAAGTTTCTCTAGGAGTGTGCTGGTGTGAGTTATGATGGGACATCATGAGAAGAGCCTGGACTATCTGTATTGCCAGAACATATCCCATTAGAGGTATTCGAGTGCTCAGTTTTAACTTTGCTGATCTTACTGCCTGAAACTGGATTCTAAAAGACCCTGGAGTCATGGTGACAGTTGGGATAAGAATAAAGAATGTGACCATATGGTGCTTTTCTATGTTATAGGATGCAATTGTGAAACTTGGCATGGCTCACTTCATGAACCAAGAATGCTGAAGACAAATATATCATTGGGAGATAAGAAATCTTGCATATCCAACACAAAACTGAAGCTCACATCTCTGCTAGAACTGTTTTGATCTTATCTATAAACTTATCCCCATGCTACAGAGCTGCCAGTTATCAGTGGCATAGCTGCAGAAAAGCTGAAGTTTGAGATTTTAGACTATGAAGTAGAATTTTGCCACTGCTGGGCTGACTGACAGGTGACTTATTTGGTTCTTTCGACACAGCTTGTGCTTGTGACCTCCTGTAGCATGGACAGCTGCCTATCTTTTAAAATTACCAGCCTCTCCAATATATTTTGTGTGCGTCCATCTAAAATAGGATTAGATGAGTGGGAAATGCAATGTATTATTTTGGAGAGACCATTTTCAGCATTTAGCTTGTAAGCAGAGCCAGTCATATTTCTTGTTTAACAAATCATTCAGACTGATAGAGGTGAACCTACCACTGTGGGCTAAAAAAAAAAAAAAAGAAAAGTACTTAAAATTCAGGCTTTTGGAACAGCCCCTTGATAATGACAGATGAACCAGGATTCTGAACCGGAATCAATGAACTGACTTGTTCACCATATTAGCCACATGCAACAGAAAGCCATCAAGATGACTTCTTGATAAATCATTCATACCTTATAAATGCATTTGCATTGCTTTGTGCTGATACATAAATGCATGAGCACTTAATTTAGTCTGATGTCACTCTCCAGCCTTATTCTGGCCTCCCATGCTCCTACAGCTACTGTGAGACAGGACAAATGCCATCGACCAGGGAAGAATGAGTGGCACTGCGTATTTCCAGAGTAGATATAATTACCATTTGGTGTCCCAATTAATATTAGGTTAAAAAAAAAAGACATTTTCCAAAGGAACCTATTTATTATTTAAAAGCCCCCCAGGGTATCTTCTGACATGTATCGGTGCTATAGCAAAGCAGAGGCATGAAAGCGGCTGAAAGCAGACAAACTGTTAAGCAGCATTTAATCCTTTATGCATGTTTTATACATAAACAAATTGGAATGTGTAGATCAATGTCCTCCAGCTGTTTTTCAAACCCCATTCTGCCTTCATTAAAGATTTAGGGAGGAAGTTTCCAAACATAGATATGATATCAGGAAAAACAGGATAGGATCTTTTTTATCTTTTCTTTTTTTCCCTGAGAGTTTTTCTTAAAACCACCACTGCCTCTCGCTCGAGTAGCAGTACATTGTAAAGTGTTCCTTTGCCACTGCAGCCTGCACATAAAATCCTTTATATAGTCATGTCTTTTAGTGCTGAGTCCCGTTAATTAGACAAAAGATATAACTCCTTGATAAAGTGTCCTAAGAGAGAGACAATTTGGCCACATCAAGTTCACACGGGAGTCATAAAATACCAGACTCAAATCAATTCCATGTAAACTCGGCCTATTTTCAATGACGTAGTGCTCTATGGCTCCTTGAACATTTATTTTAACAGCCACAGTGAGAATTCATTGATTTAATCAGGAGGAAGGGTTTTCAATTTACTCCTCCTTGTCATTAGAGGTCTTCACTAAAAGGGAAAAATTTGGTCACAAGACTGCAGTGGAGCAGAGTGGGATGAAACAAGGATGCTGGTGGCTTGCTCAGCATTTAAGAGGCTGTCTTTGCAGGGATACTGCCTTTGCAGTTACATCTCTATTCTTTCCCATAGGTCTTTCCTCTGCTGAGGGCTGTACTCCTTTCCCAGCCTGGTGGTACATTTGAGTTCCAGAGCAGAAACTGCCATAGCCAGGTCTCCATAACAGCTACTACAAGGTTTTTAAGAATAAATATGTCTTCTGTATCTTTGACTGTACTGCCACTGGCTTTGCTAGCCACACACTGCTTGTAAGTCCCCAGGGCTGCATCCTTTCCCATCTGATTGCATAAACATAAAAGGACAAATGCAGGGACTTGCTGAGACCTCCTGGCAGGGCATATTGTCTTGTTTCCTGGCTCCTTTGTCCATTAGCACATACTTCTGCCTTCACCACATCCCATTAAGAGCATCTTGAGTTTTCTGTTTTTACTTCCTACGTTTGTGCGTGCTGAAGACAGTAAGCACTATCCTGAAACCACTGTTAGGAAACACCGGGATTTGAACTCTGTGCAATGTCAGCCCTTCCTTCTGTCATAGAGAGCAGCATCTCTGCCATGCTGCAAACCTGGCATGAATTTCAGAGTCTGATCCTTTACCTGGCTACTGCCTGCAGTGAGTTAAATGGGCTGCCACAATGCCAGATGGGTTTGTTTCTTGCTTTGGTATTACTTGGCTCCCTCGAACATATAGAACAGAAAAATACCACTTCCACAGCAAAAGATGAGCTGAGATTTCCACTCTGTGTGCCTTGAATTTAGATTCCTGGGACCTGATTATTTAGAGGTGTTTGCAGCAGCACTGTAAAGTCATTGAGTCTTGCAGATGTTCAAAAGCTGTATAAATCACACACACACACACACACACACACACACAAGTGCCTAGAGACCTGCCAACTTAAAGCCCTTTCAGCAGCTGCTGCTGGATGCAGCTCCCATTTACCCTTTACTCCTACACTAAGGTTATTACTATTTAGAATTAATATACAGCTGCTGTATCACAGACCTGTGGGGGACACAATTTTGGAGTGGGTGGGTCCTCCGTACAGAAAGCTTGCAGAGCACTGTGAGGTGAATGGTGCCATATAAATGTAATAGATTATTAGAGCATGCAGCCTGTATTATGCGCTCCCAGTGCATAAGCACTTCAGCCTTCCTAGTTGGAGAAATTAAAATGTAAACACAAGATGCTGCTTTGCTACATTCACATCTGGTGTTGTGGCTGGTGTTTTCCTGTGAATATTTTCAAAACAGACAGATTGTTCAGAACAATATTGCAAATACCACATCTGCTCCCTGAGGCCTCTGAGGGTCTTGCACCCAGATAAAGGTAAATAAAAGGAAACTCAGCAGCACTTGATAACATATCAAGAGATCCAGGAAAATATAGTCATAAGCACTTTGGCTGATTTTACATTTGGAAGACAGTTGCTTTCTGACAACACAGGTTGCATACCTGAAATCTCCAGAGTATGAGATTTCATGACCTTTATTGTATTCCACTTATGTTTGAATAATATCATCTGCATCTCAATTCTCTAACTCCATCTGAGGTGTAAAATGAGGATAAATATTAGCTGGAAATTCTGGGGACATTTTCTTTCATTACAAGTTGCTTCAGAATATCTCTATGGAGCAGAG
>NW_010158653.1:35462-42763 GCF_000695765.1 Mesitornis unicolor | reverse complement strand
CTCCTAATATTCTGTGATTCTGTGATTTTCTAGCCAGCTGCTGTATTTGTCATATCTATTGCATTTGCCAGCAATCAACAGTGTAACTATTTTTTGACTTTTAAATATTCTTTTTAGGCTGATCCCACACATTAGCAAGACATATGTGAACACACTGGAAAAGGTGCGTAACAGTTTGTGTCTGTTTTCCCAACCTACAGCAATGTTTTGGACCTACTGGCTGGTTCCAGGCAGAGCAGCAGGGGTGAGAAACTTGCTAAGTTCCCACATGCTTCCGTCCTGGCAGAGAAGAGATACCTTCTCAGTGTCTCTGCTGAGGGAGAGACTACATCATGAGGACACATCTTTTATAAGACACCAGGGAATGCTTTTTGAAATGCCACAGTCACAAGAAAAGCTTTTGCTGGCACCGGTGCCTTCTTTGGTGTCAGCTAACAGCATAAGAAAATGTATCAGAAAACCAGGCTACAATAATCTGATCTTCCTGTTCCTTGGCATTCAGTCCAACTTTAGGACAAGTTGGCTCATTTTTCCAGAGGTTTTTACTACTCAGGACTGCCAGGAGTCTTCAGTTGAGTCCAAGTATGCAAAGTTGGATAAATGGTACTCCTAGTCACAAAATCATTTCTTACTGAAATTCTACTTGAATATTTTGTGTGAAACATGATTGAGAAGATGGCTGTATAACAGATCCAAATTTTAGTATCTTTGCTCAATTTTGCAGTATTCTTTCCTTTTATATTAATGCAACATGAGACAGCAATTGAAGGAAAATACCTAACCCACTGGTACTTGAATGAAGACACAGCATCTTTTATCATAAAACTGAGTCTGACATGGTCAGTTAAAGGAGTCTGTTTACTTGGTGGCCATTGCTGAAACAAAACTCGCAGCTAGGTTCTGTTCATCAGCAGCATGTTGATACAATAAAAGCATATATCTTTCCTTCAAGAAGACAGTCAGATCCTGCAGCAGAGTAGCTGCTCTGTCCACAACTTGATTAAAATCCTTTCATTAATTTTGCTTTATTCTAGAATGTAGCCTCTACAGTTTGACAATGTGTCAACTCATCAAGAAAGTAATCCTGCTTACAAGATAGTATCAGAATTTGAGTTTTTCTACTTGTCAAACACACCTCCAAGTTCCAGCCAAAAGTCTCCCATCCTCAAGGTTGGGATGTCCCTCAGAACTGAAGTTCAGAGCACAGTTTCTAGGTTTAACCTATGATCTGAGCTTTATTACACTACAGATTCTTCTTGATTGCTTTCAACCTCATCACCCAGCTTCTTTCAGAATTTCATCTATCAAAGGAAACAAAGATTTTGTGACAAAGCCATCAATCCTTCTCTTGCCCAAGAACAGTGCAGACCACACTGCAGTCTGCACCATCATAAATGTCATATCACAGTCAGAAGCAGCATTATATTATGGCTGTCAGAAAAAAATTCCTCTCAAACTCAAACTACTTGACAGTATCAGCTTCACACTGATCTTCATAGCCTGGAGCTGCATACTCACGGATTACAAGGCACAAGTCCCATGGAGGTGCTGAATGTCCCGCTAGCACCATGAAAATACAGCACCCACTATTTGCCAGCTATTTGCTAGCTCATTCAGGCTCTTCTTTGGCACTGGGCAAGGACAAGGCTTTTAAAAAAATGCAGTTATACTTTTAAGTAACAAATCAGAAAGAAAAGGTTATAACTAAAACTAATATGAAACAGCAATACAGTTAATGAGTTAATAGCTATCTAGTTGTTTACTGCTTCTCATCAAGGACACCAAAGACAAATCAGAGTTCCAAGCAGGACAGCCATGAAAGTACACAATGAAATCCTGTTTTTTGCTTTGAATGCTTGCTTTCTTCTTGCAACCTTTATCAGCTTGAGGAAAACTGCCCCAGTTTTGAGTAGTAACTGTCCCATAGGTAAGCTCTCACCTCTAGGTCTAAGGCCAACCAGAGGGCTGGGGATCCAGCTCCCTGTATGGAGCCACAATATTCTAGACAGAGAGCTTGAAAATCTTTCCTCTCTTCTTCTGCTTCCCTTATCTCAAACCTAGATTATTATTTTTCTATCCAAAGTCAATGTAGTCTTGACGACTCATATCTCACTCCTCCATTGCCTTCTGGAGCTGGAGGGTTTGGCCATGAATGTAAATTCCTTGAAAGGCTACCTCAAAATGACCATTTTTGATATTTAACGATGCTTCTCTCTGCCCACCATTATTTTACCCTCAGGTTTGCACTAAATCCAAGAAGGCTATACCTGTGCACCAGTGATCAAAAGCCACTTTTCCTTGTTCTGCTCGACTGCTATTTCCTGCCCAAGCTGATCTCCTTTATACAAAGCTACAGCCAGCCTTTGCTTAACATTACAAAAGCTACCCATTATAAAGATGTTTTCTGAAGCTCATGGTGCAACATCAGCTTTGATACAGACCTGTAAGTATTCTTATGTTAACAGACTAAGAGTAAACTAGATACCTATATGAAAGAAAACATTCCCTTGTCCTGCCTCTAACAGGGAGTTCCTGTTACAGTGTCCTCCTACATCCTCAGAAATTTGAGGTGGGTGTCTGCTGGAGCCCATAGTTTAACAGGTCCCAGAGCCCTGCTGTGGGGCTTCGGGTCAGTGTTTTATGCCAGGGACCTCCATGGAGCAGCCCAGACTCCCATGTGTGCCAAGGTGGCTTAAAATCTTGGTAGCAGCCCTCCTCCATTGAGAGAGCTCCAAGCAGGACAGCTTTCTTCTTGTATAAATCTAACAAATCTTTCCTACAAAAGTATAGCCACATCTAATTAATCCTCCAAGATGTATAACAATACGCCCACCAAAATGAAGGTTAAGTTCAAATCTAAGCTGGAAGGATGAAATACACTTTTAGTTTTCATTTGTTCAGTACTTGCCTGTCCCTCAGTTCAGCAATGCACTGTTTTTGAGCCAAGGTCCCAAATGGGCAGACAGCTTAACTAATTCTAAAATGAGCTCTCTGCTAACCCCAAATGGCAGACAGCAACACCACAGAGGTGCCAGAAAGATGATGTTGTTTCAGCTTGCAGTGGGAAGCCAAAGCAAAGCATCAAACAATCTCTGGAAGCAGAAACTCTGCAACTTCATATTCTTTTTCCTGGCAGAGTAACTACTGATAATGCTACTTGAAAAGCATGTGACTGCAAATTTGGAAGCTTCCCAGGGATCATGAAGAATGTCAGAAAATTCAGCAAGTTTACCTGCACTGTAGTTATTTCTTCCTCGAGTACTTGCAAGTACAGTGGCAGAAGGGTAACCCTAAACCACAGGAATCAAAGTGGCCTTCAGGCTGTAAGGTATCTATCACCCACCAGTTCCATTTAATGAACTTGCATGAAAACAGGGACAAACGAGTACCAAGTAACATGGTACATCCATTGGAGAGAAAGGAAGCTGGAGTTTTCTATTATACAGTGGCTGCCAGAACCTGGTTCACAAAGCATGATGGACCGAATCTTTTCTGACATTGTTAAAATTAAAAAGGAAATTGTTTTCTATTATTAATTACAGAAATGTACCTCTTGTTCTCAGAGCTCTCAGAAATGGTGAAACAGCATCTGGTAGCAGTACACTGTAGACATATAAACCTCAGCAGCCAATAAGATGCTTGAAAGAGTTTGCCTCAGCCTCAAAAAAATGTCAAGTTTACTTTCTATCTGACACAGCAAACCCATTTTATTGGAAGCCGCTACAGAAATAGTACCAAAGACCTGCCAGCCTTAATGTGACACATTCATGCACACATAAAAGCCTACCCTCTCTCCATATCATCTCACTTTTGAACTCTCACTTGGAAATCACTTGAGGAGACTGCAACACAGTTATCACTTCTATCCAGTGGAAAATCCCTGTGACCAGCGAAGCAAAAGCCAGGACAAATGAAGGCAGAACCAAGTCCTGTCATATATGCGTATATTTTATTAGGTAAAGTGCAGATGTTATAAAGGTGATGATGGAAAAGGAAACAACTTTCAGGTTAAGAGAGAAAATGTTTGGTTAGTAACTTCATTAACCTGCAGTTTAAGGCATCAGATTTTGTTTCACATTTATAAATACATAATACTCATCTGTCTTCTTAGGTTAACAGTTCCACAAGAATGACAACATTATAGCACACAGGTTTCTAAAATTAACTTACTGTTATGTTTCATGTTATGCTCTCTCCTCTCTGTCCTTTCTACTCTTATTCTGCTGCAAAATGCAACACGTCACCAAGGATGTGAGACCTGTGACCCACCTCTCCAGGAAAGTCTCCCACCTCACCCTCAGAAACGACACAGACTCTCCATTTGTCTCACTCCAACAGACTTCTATTCCCAACACTTACGAAGCAAGAGGCAAACTCCAGCACCAGCCCACTCAGCAGTCTGAAGAGCCTTCCCAGTTCAAATACATTGACCAGTACTCTTCCAAATCTTCTAAAAAGACAAATGGGATGCAGATCAGGTCTTCCAAATCTCTATTCTGAGACTTCTGAAATTCCATCTTGACCATGGACTTCATTAAAAACAACAAAAAAACCAGCCAACAACAAACAAAAAACCCCTCCTGAAGTTAAATTGTATTAACATGTTTCTATATGGTAAGTGAATAATAAAAATAAACCAGCCAAGTTTGAAGAAGAGTTTCTGTTGAGTTTTCCTGAATCTGTGGCAAACTCTCTCAAGTACTGCCATTGCTTCATAAACTCCAAAAAGTTTCTGGATTCCATATACAAAAGTTATAATTCTGTAATATAGTAAATATAATCTTATAATATGGTAACTATATCCAAAAGTTAAAAACTTAGTTACCATATTATATGATTGTATTCACTATATTATAGAATTACAGAGTTGTATGAATGGACCATGACAGAAGCTTATGGTGAAATTCTACCCTCATTCACATCAACCTTCCAGCGAGTCTCCTGCAGAAAACGTAACGAAAAGCCTAAAACCCAGAGACAATGTTTTGAAAGCTCAAAAAGGTCAGAAACATCAGGTGAAAAAGCAAAGCACTCCCCTTATTAGCAGCATGAGAGCCCTGCCAATCTGCAGAGCCCACACACTTCCAGGTCAAGTTTGGAGGTTCTTGGTAAGGTTCAAAATGCTCATAAGTTCATAAGCATCTGTATGGTCACTCCAGGACAAATACTTCAGCAGACAATGTGATTTACCTACTAACAATCCTTATGTATCTCTCACCAGGAAATGTTTCCTTTGCTTATCTACAGGCTTCTTTTTGCTTGTCTTGCAAATGATACATCTTTTTCTCATCTATGGACTTCTCAGTGGTGGAGGTCTTTCTTTTTTGATCCCACTTGCAAATCCTGAAGGCGCCTCAAGGCTAGGCATTTCATACAGCTTTGTACCATGAAAAGTGTTTTGGTGAACTAGTATAAACACTAGGATATTTAGTCAGTATTGTACCCATAAGGAAATAGAGAGAAAAAAGAAAAAAAGAAAGGATCCTTGCTCTAAAAGGTAGTAACTTGCTCACTACAGTGTAAATATTATTGAAGTATTCCCATGACCTAGAGGTTACCTGACAAGGTAAACTGTACTTGGATTTTTATATAATTCTTTATGAGCTCATTTGAGGCTGGTATGCTGCTTCTAATTACCCTGACCTGTAAAAAACTGTTAATATTGGCAGTGATGCTGGTACTGGCAGAGCAAGTTATAGACACTGAAGTTAATTATATTCAAACTAAAGTAAATTTGGGAAGCATATTAGGATGCACTCAGCATTTGGCTACTTTTCAAATCACAATCTACTGTAAATGCACAACTTCATTTTCCCAATGGACTTTTATAGGCTTGTGTTAGAATAAGTTGCATTTTTGTGAAGAAAAGGTTCCCTGGGTAGGACCTGAATGTAAAGCAGGGAGCAGGCCATTAAACACCTCCACCTACAGAATGCATCCTCCACCAGCAGTGTCACTGCCCCTTCATCCACCTCCAGCTGTCACACATGAAAGAGGTGAAGGATGGGCATATAAATACAGCACTCATCATTCTTTTTCTCATTGTACTTTCCACAGCTTCAAGATGATTTAACGCAGAAATACTATTTAACACTACTTTCAATGGCACTCTTTGGCACCTCACAACATTTTACCCAGATGTTCATAGAAACTATTAGTATCCTGAAAAATGTCTCCCTCCCTAGGGATACATTACAGGCTCCTCAGTCACATCTCATAACTAACTCCTATTATAAGACTCCAAAGTAAATACACAAAGAGTGATAAAAAAGAGAGAAATCTCATCTTGCACTAATCCCTTACTAATAAAACACTACTGTTAATTTAGAATAATAAATATGAATTATATAAATTTACATAAATACCAACTATATAACATTAATATAAAAAAGAATACATAACTCACACTTAGCCACCGAAGAAACATGTCTGCATGTAAACTTGCATTGAAAAGAACAGAAACAACTGGAGCACGTATTTAAGATCACCGTCAGTTAGCGCTAGCTTACAGAAGTTATCAGATCTATTAATGACATGAACCCTAACTAACACTTTATTTTTTTTCAAAAACAGTTTGATTTTAGCACAACTCCATACCACCATGTACTACAGCAGTCACTTTGCAACATATGCTCTCACTGAATCACATCTTAGTGCATATAGTCTATATATTTTCCATTTAATGTCTCTAGGTTACAAATCAGCAAATTTCAAAATTGTTCTAATCAGTAACTGCTGACCTGTTCAAGCAGTACCCTTATGGATTACTTCTCTTACTCAAGTCAGAATTTGGATTAAAGGATGGTTCCTTTAGATGGTTTGGCAATGAGAAATTTCCAATTGTAAGAGAGCAATATAGAATGATACCAAGCAAAATTCCAACAAAACGTGGAGATACAATCTAATATAAACATGTAAACTGGTGGAGAGAAGATGGGAACAAGTCAGTAGCCAGAAGGCAGCTCGCAGGAGGAGCAGGCAGGAGCTGCAGCCCGGCCAGATCCTGGGGCACTCCTTGGCCTCTGCACCAAGTTAAACAGAGCTGATATTTGCCCTCAAATAAAATTACGTCTCTTGAACTAGTATTTTTATGAAAACCTCTTTCCATCAGAAAACTGTAGCTAAGCTCCTTTTTTTTTTAGTTTCTCTCATGTCAAAGTTAACAATATAGAGGAAGGGGAAAATACTTAGTGTATCTTACTATCCCAAGGACCCCATCCAGTATCTTTCTCCCTCATGCTCCTTCCCCAAACTTGTAATCTCTAAATCTTCCAGGCAGAGCCATTTATCCTCACAGGCAA
>NW_010158653.1:19015-35431 GCF_000695765.1 Mesitornis unicolor | reverse complement strand
CTGAACCTTGAACTACAGCTGAGAAAACACATTTGAAAGGCAAACCCGCTTTTAGTGGCATTAAGTCAAAAGCAGCTGAAAATACACAGCAGTTCATCAAAAAGGACAATTCTTCAGGAAATGATTAGTGGTTATTTTCAGAATCACAATAACATGCTCTGAGCTGCACAGAACAAAATACGTATACGGTCTCTGTCACATAAGTTTATTGTAACTGACACTTGAAAGACAAAATGAGAAGGATCTGATTCTCTTCTCATTTGCCTTTATTTTAAATAAAACAAAATTCCAGTGACTCCACTGCCAGTCACCTCATTGAAATTACTGGCTAATGATGCTAGAATCAAATCCACTCTGCTTCATTCTGCTTTTATACATTAATTCATAGTCAGTTTCTTTAATATATATCAATTTGTTGTGACTATGAAGAAGTTATAAAAAAACCTAAAGCATGAAGACGACTGTAGCCTCAAGAACGACCTGCAATGCTGGCTTCCAGCAGATTCCAGAAGGACCAGAAGGTGGGGCACCCTTGCAGACATTGCCAATTATCAAATAACACACACAATTTCCCAGGTTCTCATCAAAATCCAGCTTTACCAACAAATATTTTCCTAAAACTGTTTAGGAAATTAACAGTAAATTAGCTGGTTTTTACGCAGCAGTAAGTCATGGCTGAGCTATGAGAATTTCACTGTTTCAGTAATCACCCAGATCCTCTCCATAGACAGCACTTTTATTGTGCAAATCCACCAAACTTTCCATGTCCTCACTTACCCTCCACCTGCTGCAATGCACAGGTGGGGTTTGCCTTTTCCCTCTCCTCCATCCCGCCTGCAGCTCTGGTTTTGCTTCCCTGGGAGGTTTCTCTACCTGTGCAACCTGAAATGGTGCCAGTTGAAGCTCTCTTCTCCGGCCTGCTTCACGTACTCCTGTACTCTACTTTTCTTTCTGGTCTAAGACACACTGCTTAATCTGTAGAAAAATTGGGGAAAAGTTGTTAAATGTTTTTAGGCCATCATCCTAGCATTCACACTCATTACACACACCCCCTTAACTGAATGTGCCAGTAGCTCCTTAGAAATGAAAATTGTTAGAATATTATTCCTAGTAAGATGACGCAGATTTTAATCAGGATGTTTATTATGAAATTTCATCCTTTAAAATAACTTCGCAGAATTCTACTAAACTTACTGTCCAAACAAACTATGTCTTTCACAGAGGTAAGAGGCACTCCCTAGCTGAACACACTAACTTCAGATATATTTTCTCCTCATTTGCTCTCAAAGTAGACATCATAGCTGCCTATGTCTTAAAGCTACAACAGAAATTCCTTCTTGGCATGGGAGGTTCTGTCATCTTCTCTATACTGGTTTGCTTCCTAGTCTGAAACTGCCCCTCGGATTTTCATGGTTGCTGGAGTAAGAAACTACCAAAATGAGCAAAACAATCAAATATAGCCCTAAAATAAGGTGCAAACCAAATCTGTTATCTCGTTATCTCTGGAGCATTCCTCAGCTTCTGGAAGAATCATTTATACAAATATAAGCCCTCAAAGCCAACCCATTTACCAATCATTTAGACATAATCATCTTGTCACTTAGATACAGCTCAACAAACATGTCATTGGGGAAACCCTACGGTGTAATTAACACTGGGTTGAATGACAACCACAGAAAAAACATTATAAGCATTTTCATTCAAACCTGAAAGGCAATATCTAGTATGTCAACACTCGCTTCACCAGAAAGATTGATTTTCCCCATTATTATTCTTAATTGTACACTTTTAGCTTTCAGTTTAATTTCATTGAGTATTTTAATCATGGCTTGGCTTTAAGGTTTTCTGTTCAGCAGAGCAGTGCAGTCCACTGTTTTATTCTCAGGAACACAAAAGACCAAGCCACATCACCTGATGGCACAGTTCAGATGGTCAGAGAGGAGAGAAAAGAAGATAAAAACTTACTGTACTTTTTATGAACCTTCAATTTTGTAGGTAAAATTTTTAAAAGAAACAATAAGTGCCAGTTCCACTCCAATAATCATGATATTTTCCTAAATATACTGTCCAGTCTTCTCAAGGAACTGTGGCCTCAAAAGGTCTTATTTTGCTGACAGTGTTGTAAAATTTCATAGAGCGAAACAACTTGCAGTCATGTTTACCTGTGTTATAATGTATTTCCTTTACATTGACTGCAGAGATGTAAGCAGAGCTATCTGTTGATGTATCATTTTAAAATACACACACAACTGCTCTCTAGGCAGCACAACAGCCCGAAGCTCTGAGATGCAGCAAGGTCTCACCAGCATGTCTGAATTCTGCATAAAGTGCTATTAGTGTCTGATTAAATATTAATTACAAGAATGTAGTTGTACAGCATTTAACTGGGGAAAGGCCATTAGTGAATCGCAATTTTTCTGCCAAAAAATACCTAGCACAGCACAATGTTACTTTCTGCCCTATTTAATATGGATCACAAGTAAGTGGCCTGAAAGCATCAGTCCCGCCCAGCGGCAAAAGCAGTGGTCCACTGTCCTCCCCACCTTTAACCAGACAAAATCCTGGCTAAAAAGCATGCCTGGGAGACATGAATACTTTACCTTTCAAAGGAGCAAGAGGAAAACGTTCATTTTCAAAGACAAGCCAAGCCTGTATGTATGCAGCCAATGCTACAGCTGTTCCTCACCTCCCCCGTGCTCCTCTTTCCCCTCCTGCCTGATGGATGTTTTGGGTGCCTGCCCACATGCCCCAGCTGCCATAACATGACCACACATGGACCGTGGCCATTCCTCTCCAAAAGGGAAAGACCATCTCCAGCTATGCATATGTATATTCTGCAGTCACCTTAACCCACACCCCTAGCCTTGCTCAGCTGCTGCCTGCCCTATCCTGGAAGTGCCCCAGCTCTGCCCACGAGAGCTGCTGGCAGCCACGCTGCTGTGACACTCCTTTTTCCCCTAACAAACTTATGTTGTGTGATGGATATCATCACAAAGACTTGAATTCTGCCAACTGAGGAGAGCAGATCTCGTGTCACTGTTGAAAAACTGGGGTCCTTCCCATTTCACTAACTTACAGCAAAGAGATATGGGCCAGGGGAAAGCTCTAGCACTACCATGGGCAGGGCTGAACAAATACTTTTTACCTATTATTTGCAAAATAAGTATTTTCTGAGTCATATTTAAACAACTTAACCATATGAATTCACCCCAGTGAAAAATACTGTTGAGGAGAGACGGAGCTTAAATTCTAGATGATTAAAACATAGGTTCAATAACAGTCACAGAAACAGCAGTCTCCCACTGGGCACTGAAAAACCAGGAGTACCTACACCTATCCACAGGCATCACAGGTCCAGGTCCTTCCCTTGTGCTGAAGGACACAAGCTTGCCCCCTGCATCCCCAGAGACTGTTTTAGCACTCAAAATTGTTCTGGGAATGGTTTCCTCCAGACTCTGCCAGAACAGTGCAAAATACTGATCTCTGGGTATTTCAGTTCAAGTCTCTGAATGTGCCTTAAAAAAGCATCTCACCTCTCCAATGCACCCTTTAGCTACCAGGCTACTGATCCATTCATACCTCCCCAGTGCTCCCATGCCTCAGAGCAGCACTTTATTTAAGTCATTTATGAAGAGATACTAGTGGGTTAGAGTCAAAGTGTAAAATTTACTTCCCATTTCCTCACATCAGAACAAACCCCCTTATTAATTTTTTTTGTCCACACACATCTCTCCTGTTCAAGGTGCCCTCTGGGTTTTCACACATCGCAGTAGAGCACTGAAATATTTTACAGCACTCACGAGAGCGCTGGGTGGCAGAGACACAGGATCCCTGCCCAAGGAGCTCAGAGCCTGGAGAAGCAAGCAAGAGGGAGGCAGTTCAGAGTTGCAGTTACTGGGCTCTGAGAGAGGCTCTTCCTGGACTTTCCCACTTAGTGGTGACTTCTCTCCTATCTGCCCTCCACAGCCCTCGC
Organism: Mesitornis unicolor; assembly: GCF_000695765.1. Taxonomy (NCBI): domain Eukaryota; kingdom Metazoa; phylum Chordata; class Aves; order Mesitornithiformes; family Mesitornithidae; genus Mesitornis; species Mesitornis unicolor. The sequence continues at coordinate 31,458 of NW_010158653.1, read as the reverse complement.
TTTTTGGGAGGCTTCTTTACAGCCCTGAACTGCGCCTGCAGGAATTGCTCTGCTGGTTTGTGTTTTTTTTCTCCCCCTTTTGTTAAACTTCTTTCAGTGTCTTTTTCTAATCCTTGCTTTTCTCTCCATTTCCATTCATTTGCTAGCTCAGTTTGATATGACTAAAACCAAATCTATTATCGTTTCTTGATATGAAAGACAAACCTAATCACACTACTCTTCCCCATCAATTAAGTCTATGAGAGTAAACTATTTTTTTTCAGAAAAAAATCTATGTAATCAAAGAGGGGTATGAACTAGGAAGCACCTTTAGGTTGGTTGGAGATGCTGGGCATCCTCAGTCAGGATGAACCAGCTCCCTACAGCCCTGTACCGCTTCTGGCAGCTTCCTAAGGCACTTCCTCTCAAGCAATCTGTACTATCACATTTTCAGTACTTCTTGTGTCTTCAGAGTGGTTGCTAATGGACAGCTGGTACCTTCCAAGAGGATCAGAAATGAAGCTGCAACCTGGTAGACCACCATCGCATTAAGAGCTTCCAAGAACTCTGTGGGAAGAGCTTCTTCCACCTGGGGCCTGTGAGAAACAGCGCTGCAAACAGTACCACAGGCAGAAGTATGAAACTACGCTTGGGGACAGAATTCGAGAATGTGTTTTCCCTCCGCTCATTCTTTGCCTGCAGCTGCCTTAAATACCCGCGGCATTGCCCCACCTGATCCAACTTCCCCAGTTTCTACGTTGGGTTTCAGAGAAACAGAGCAAGCTGAGCTTGTGATTTTTTGCTTAAGTTGTTGCCTCTGTATTAAATAGGTTATGCTTAATGCTGAGGGAAAATGAAGAAAAAAGATTTCTTTTTCTTAAGTGTTGTCAGCGCAGGATTAGCCTCCTCAGAGATGGATGTCAAGGAACCTCTCACTGGGCAGCCTGGATTCAGGCACTCTCGAGCTACGGACGCCCTGGGAGAGCACAGGCTTTTATTTGCTGATACATTTTATCCTAGCTTACACTTGTAATTATTTGTCACTGCTCATCTCCATAGAAATGAAAGGATTTACATCTTTTTAAATAACTGGTTTAGAATAATAGGTAAGGGTTTGATGAATTTTCAAATGTATCTTACAAAGACAATTAAAAGTGTTCACAGTCTGTGTTATCTAAAAAGCTGCTAGAGCAAAGAAGCAAACAAACCAGTATTACTCCCCTTTCTTTTACTAATGCATTTTTATGTTCTGCATACTTAGATATTTAGCTATTCACTTCTTAAATTGATAAATGGAGAGCTGCAAGAACTATTTGAATGTCACATCTAGGATGACCGTGCCACTTCTCAGGAGTCACAGGGAAGATTTTTAATACATATTTACTTCTGTAGCATTGCTCTCCTTTTCTTCCCTATATTTTGCAATTTTCTACTTGAAAATAAAACTGACCAAGAAAGCCCAACAATTAATTCTAGCAGCAGTGACTGCAAGAAAACGTTGCTCTAATAGATTTAAAATAGGCTGGTGCTCCAATGCCCCTGCCTTCCACAGTCAACAGTCATAAATCCTAACTCCTTCTTTGAAAACAGAAGCAGGTTGCTGATGCAGACAGCTCCAGTTTCACCTGGGAGGTAATGAGGTGAAGTCATTGCATGGAAGAGGAGAAAAATACAGGCAGCTGACTATGCACCATTTAACTCAAGGGCTCCCTAGTGGGAAGCATCAACAGCAGAGGTGCAGCTGACAAGTGAAATGCTGCTTTGTGTAACACTTTACTACCCATTTGTGTGCTACCGGAATAACAAATGGTTAAAAGGCCACAGAGGAACAGAGCCCCATCAAAGCAATCTGCAGAGGTACCCTTTGAGGTTAGCAGAGCTTGTGGGTTGGTGTGAGGCATTATCCCTTGAATTTTGTTAGAAATTAGTTTTCCCCAAAATGTCAGCCCAGACTGTGCAGTGCTTTATAGTACTGACAGACTATAAAGTCCTCGCTTTTAGACCTTAGACTACAAAAAGGGTGAGCAACAACAGGACTTAACATCTCTCTCGCTACTCTGGATGCCTTTGTTACCATCTAAAAAAAATTCTGTCGGCAGTACAATGAACGAAGTCTGGTTTCTTAACAGAGGTACCTCATGTTTCACTGTGAGCTCCACTTAAATCCTCTCACGTGGCTGGGACACTTACAACACCTCCTGCCCTTGTGTGACTTCTCCTGTCTGAAACAAATGAAGTCCCTCCACATCTTTCACCTCATGGAGAGCTTTCACTCTCCTCTGCTCATTCTCTTCACAAAACATGCAGGACCACAACATATTTGTGACCTCCATCCCACTGTCATATCGGCCAATTGGCTCAAAATTTTCTGCGTGAGACAACCTGACAGTCACACAACACAGTTTCAAGTGCATCTTTTCCATAGGAAACCAGGTTAAAATTCCAATAGAAATATATCCAATAGTAACACAGTTTACCCCCACTCCCATCACTTGCAGTCCCTACATTCTGTGCTCACTATCCACTGAGCCACAAGACTGTCCCTAATTAACCTGGATGGATGGTGTCCAAAACACTTCCAAGCAGACTCCCTGTTGAGCAGCATTGGGGTATTGGAGTGTGCCCATAAGCTAGTAAAGATCTGACTCTGTCTCCCAGCGCAGGACTGAACACCATTTGAGAGTGCTCAGTTTCAGTACTTTTCTGCTGCTGAGCTTGCACATCTCTGCAATCACAACTTCAACTGTATGACCTGGGTAGAAAGGTGACTGTACAAACATAGGAGTTTCCAATATATTTGACACTTTATCATTAAAAATAGAAATAATAAGAAAAACACCTTATTTTTCTTAGACACTTTTATATCCATCATAGCTTCCACATTTCTACAAGCACTGCCACAGCTGCAGATAGGTTAATCTTGCTACAGCTATTCAAAAGCATGTCTCTCATGTCCAATACCACTATTTGAGTCAAGTCCAACAGATGAAAGTCGTGACACTCACATGCTAACAGCCTCCATAACCATCCAACAGCAGAAAGAAGATGGGTTCCTACTGACTGGTGGTGTCATGAGACAAGAGAGAACCACTCAACACTTCATGCTTTCTGAGCCAGAGGAGTACAATATCATTTCCAACCAGTCCCATCCTCTTCTCAGTCAGCCCTCAGGAAGTCCATAGCACCAGGCGACCACTGACCCCAGGCAGCTTAACCATCAGCTGCTTTATTTGATAGCACTTTGAGGCACCTATGCTCATCACCACTGCCATGACTTGTCCTTCCCAGTATGGCTCTTTTCCTATTCAAAGCAGCAACTAAGCAAGGATAATAATATAATCCCAACTGCTTATTGATTAATAATTAACTTGATTAGCAGGAACCAGCTTCCTGAGCAAAATCCACCCAGTGGCCTCACCATTGGGAACTACATCCTTCCTTCCGAGAAAAAACAAAAAAAGCATTCATAATCACCATAAGCAAGACTATAATGGTTTCTTCATGGACCTTTCCTAACTGGAGAGGGCAACTGTCTGCAGGCCAAAAGAATCTGCCCAAAAATCCAAAGGTCCAAAAACAATACAAAGCTGACTAAATAATTTGGTAAGCACTACTGACCTACGGCCAGCCAGAATGCACAGCAGTATTTGATCCACCAGCTGCCACATCCGCAGCTGTGATAGTGAGCTGGGCAGCCTCGAGATGCATTATTTCCATCTGAGAATCACTGGCAATTTCCTCACAGCTTGGGGGCCACTGCACCTTGTTGAGACAGACACCATTAACCAGACTGTTCCCAACCTTAACCCAGGCTGCAGTCACAACTTCACAGATATAATACAAGGATGTACTATGGAGAAATGCTTATTTTAAAAAATGTACTTTCTAATCTTGTTTTCCTGATGGATTCAATTCAAGACATTCTGGTTTGCTATGTTTAAAAGTAAGCACACAGTAAGAAGCCTATATTCTTTCCCCACACACCAGCAACATGTCTTTGCTGTCCCCTAAGCAGTGAAACAATGGTGTGAAAAGATTTGTAGGAGAAATAGGAGTCAGAGTCTGGGACAGAGGAAATACCTATTTTATCTTTCCTCTTAGTAAGTCTCCAGAGTTTTGATAATTATTAGGTGCCTTGGCTAAGAAGGAGTTTCAGTGTCAGAACAGAAACATACAAATAGCAAAAAAATGCAGGATTTGAAGTGTTAATTCACTAAGGTCATTTTTTCATTTAAAAATATAAAATTAAGTTCAAGGTTGAATAAAACACTATTGGTTTTAGCCATTATCATTACTGACAGATAAAAATGTCTTTGATTTGTGTGCCGCTACTCTTTCCAGTGAATATATGGGTACCTATTTGCATTTGTGCTTAGTCTTCTGTTTGAATTTAAGATTTGCTTTTTGGTGTACTGGGAAATTCTAATAACACTCTAATAAGATTTTTAATTAGCAGATACGTATTTACACTTTCAGCTAAATTAAGGATGGTGTTTTTTTCTGGGAATTACACGATTTTTCAGTTCATTTCTCAGTGCCTGTGGACTGAAAGCACACAGTGCTGATACTTCTCTCAAAGTGACTTTCCTTTAAAAGGATTCAAATTTTATATTCTTTCATTATTTGCAGTTGTTCAGTTCAAAAACACACTTATCTAGAAACCAATGAAGTGTTTTTATTTGGATCACTGTATTGCTTTCATAAATAAGAAATCATGTTTTCTTTATCTAGCAATATAAATAGCTGTCATTCCAAATATGCATTATCTTTATTATTCATAAGAATGGTTTTAAACCATTAAATGCACTTTTTGATATCTTTTAGTCATATTTTTCACATAATACACTGTAATGATTCAAAGTTTAAATGAATCTTCCCTTATACAAACTCCCACATATAATCAGCCAAGCAGTTTACGAACAGCAAAAATGGTGCAAACAATGAAAAGTGAATGACAAACACCTAATAGTTAGACATTTGTAATATAAATAAGGACACAGAACATATGCGACAAACATGTTCTAAGAAAGCCAAAAGAGACTGCTTGAATTGAGAATATTAAATTGTGGAGAAAAGCTAAGGTAAATCAAGAACCAGCCACCAAAGTATTGTGTGAATGTCTCTGAAAAAAAACCATACCTAAGAAGTCAACTTGTGTGTTTTTCATTTTTCTTAGTTCTAACTAGTACACACGAAATAAAAGAAAAAAAACAACCAAAGCAGCATGCCAAAAAAGACCCCCAAAGTTGTGCAATAAAGACTTCAAGTCAAATACAGTTGAAGTTACTGGAAAAATTCCTTTTGCCTTATTACAGCATTTGAACCAAGCTTTAAATAAATATCAACATGATGACACTACATAGATTTCTGAAGAAATACAGTTCATAGCATCTAACTGCCTTTTCTTTTTCCTTTAGTAGATAACTTGGTTGCACAGCATCTTTACTGTTTGTTGCTTACTTGTTCCCCATTTCATCACTTCTCTACGCCCCTAGGCTAAGGTTACCCGAGTAGTGGCAGTTTCCTTCGTTTATTTTTCTTTTTTCCTTCCCTCCCAAGATTAATTTAATATTCATATATTACCACAAATCTTGCCCAGACCATATGGGAATAATTTCAATCTGCCCTGGGATCATTTCTGTCATCATCGGCTCTTCATTCCCATTAGAAGCTGTTAACACAGAAATGAAATCCCGTATTATCTATTCCCCGCATCCCAGTGCTGCTGAGGTTCGCCTCCTGCCATTTGAACAGTTTGTGGCAGTGACCAGATGACCAGCACTCTTAAAAAGTTTGCAGAGGCAGCTCCTCTGCTTCTTCAACAGATGGTATAAGCCAAGTCATCTCGCTGATAAACACCATACACATAATTCTACTGTGAGGAGTAGCATTATGTACATAAACCATTCTCTGCGTGACAGCAAAGACTCTGTTGAAAAGCTGTCAGTGTTTACAATGCCAATAAGAGTAATAAATAAGAAAAGAAAAAGAAGTATTTAAAGTTTCACTAGTACAAATACGCAAGCATGGTGAAACTGGGCAGTGACATTGGTTCCCAGTAACTAACTGATCCTGGAGTGTGGAAACCTGACTTACTTTTTGTAGGAAGAAGAAACCTGACTTTCTTTCCAGAGATGAGCCAAATTATCTTTACCCACAGCAATCTGGGGAAGCAGAGGCTGTAGTGAGAGATCCAGATCTATCCACTGCTCTGAACTTCTGACAGCATCAGGAGAGGACCATGGAAGAACAAGTGACCAGTGGTCTCTATGTCCCCACTTCTAGACGAAACAAAATCTTCTTCTCATACTTTGAATCTTTGCTTATGCTTTACTTGCAGAAGATATGTGGCTGTCTCAAATGCGATATATACCTAACTGGTTGTATTTCAAAAAACTACAGAATACAGCAGCTCCCAGGACCTTGCTTGCTCAGCGATGGCTCTTTCCTACTGGGCACAAGACCAAAAGAAACAAACAAGTGCCCAGCAGATGACATTGGACTCACGTGTTTTTGCTACTGGGAGGGAAACCAGCTGAAGCAGTCTGATAACCACACACAGTACAATCAGCAACTTCAGTGGTTAGCCAGACAGGAGCAGGAAGAAGAAAAGATGGCATAGAAATAAAGCCCACATGTAAATAATGTAAAATAATTTCAGCGAGAGCTGCCCTAACAGTGCCTCTAAAACTTCTGTGTTTTCACAGAAAGTGAAGTCCTCCAAAGCCTGCCTCACAAGAAATCTACAATAAATGCTAGAGACGAGTGCTCAGCAGACTGCACCTACTCATGGGATGGAAGTCCCCTGCATACTGAGCATCAGGGTTCACAGACGCCCAGGGTGCTCTGTCGGCTGCACAGGAAGAGGCTCAGATCCTGACACCGCTGGCTCTGCTGGCTTGGCTGCACACCCACCCAGCCCCAAAGCACCCTGCACGTATCATCTGCATCTCACGGGGAGGTCACTTCCACCCCTGGCTGCCACCTTTGTCAATGAATAACAACTGCTGCAGTTCTTCCTATATATTGGTATGCAATAATGCCACTCCATGACCTAGCAAATGCAAGGTATGTTGCACACTTAGTTTTACTTGCATAATGCTCCATCTAAACTGGTACTCTCAACAGTATTTTATAGTTGAATTAACTTGTAAATATTCTAGGAGTCAGTACACTAAAAGGATGCAGACTGTGCTGTTTTCTTTTTAAACAGGCAACAACTGCCTTTCATTTTAGCAAACATTTCATTCTCATTAAAGGGAAAAGCTGTTTTCACAGGGGTTGATAGAAAATGAATAAAGGATACTGTATGTCTTACAAATCCTATGTAATTCCTAGCTTTCACAAGCCTTCAGAGTTAACAAAAAACAGGAGCTGCCCAGCCAGCATTTCATATAATTTAGCCCAAAAAACAAGAAACAAGTGTTGTAGGTTAATATGTTCTGAATGACTCCAACAACAATGTTAGAATGAAGCTCTGAACAGTTTGATGTTCAGATGGCATGCACCGAGGTGGTAAGTGTCCCCCCTTCCTATGATCTCCAACCCTGCCCTGCAGTGATCATATGCTGCAACTTCTATCTAAAAAAAATCCTTGAGAAGGTTACAACAGATGAAGTGATAATACTGTAGACATAGCCTCCTTCTCCTTTTGTGTGGCAGTTCTCTGAATACTCATAAAATATGCATGTTTAAAGCTTCTTTGTGGCACTGACTATTGTGCTAGTTAGCTTGATGAAAGCAGTGCAATAGCAAATTTAAAGGGGCACTGCCAACTGGTCTGAGGTCTTAAAAATGGTTTGACTTAAATTCAGCATGGTTTTTCTAAGGTGTGGGATGTTAAATAAATCAACTACAGAAATGCATGTTCTAACAAATATCTTAAACTTTAATTCAGAATAATTTGAATTCTTTCAAATTATTTTCCATAAAGTTATGAAGCCACTTCCAAAACATATCTGTGCCAAAAGAAGAATATAGGAGAAAGAACACTGCAAACTGTAATATAATAAAAATGATGTAATTTTTAAAAATTACTTTAAATGTTTCTCTATTTTTGTACAAATATCCCCAAGCAAAGATCTTTGCCTATTCCTTTGTTGCTATCTTCTGAAAAGATGAGCTCTGAAATAAAGATAAAACTGCAGGGAAGTGCAAGCATCTTGGTTAAGTCTGAAAAGCTTCTCAGTCTCAGAGACAAAACCCTCAAGGAAGGTAATGCCAGCCTTCAGCCCTGAATATCCATTACCTCAGTCCACTCAAGAACACATCCAAATACGGCACGTGGACTTAATACTTCTTCCATTACTAACCTTGATAACCTACCCACCCATCCTCTGCAAAAAAAGTGTAGAATTTGGGTCATACTATACTGAAGGTCCTAAGCCTCTTGAAGGTGCCCCTTAACAAGAGCTAACCAGGCTTTTACAGGCTTTGAACAGATGCTGACACCCGAGGAAGATGGCGAAGCTGAGTACCTCTGACCTTACTCCCCCTGTACCTGGTGTGCAACCTGGCACACACGTGAGTACCAACAGATGGCAGCTGCTTCAGTTGCCCAGTTGAGCATCTGCCTCTTTCCCATTTTCCTAATATTCTGGGGGTTAAAGAAGTTGCATGGGACATGGAAAGACATAGGTTCAGGTCCCTCTTGTCTGAACAAGGTTCAAACCCACACCCTGCAAATCCCAAGACAATGCATTAACCACCAGACTCTGTGCATGTGAAAGGAAATGAATGGCAGGAGGATATGGGGAGTGCTCCTCAGCCACGTAGCTGAAGCATTACCAAGCAGAATTAAAGATCCATTGTACAAACAAACAAACAACATATGCAGCTGGAAGAAGGCCGTTTTCTCTATCTGGTGAAGTCCCTGTCCACTTGGCTAGAGAACAGTGCTTTCCCCAACCTTTTCTTCCCATCTGATTAATCTTGAATTCTTGGTTATATAGTGTCATCAAGGCAACAAGAACAGAGATGAATGTCCCAGATAAGAACAGCATTAGCCTGGTGAGAAGTTACTCCTCTGACCTGAGCAGTTTTGTATTCACTCAGAAAGAATAATACTGGGATCTGGTCTCCTTCATCCTGGATCAGATCTTTAATTATTGAGCCACTGCAGGATGGGGACACCAGCAGCAGCTCTTTCTCGCTGTGTTTTAAATTAAAAGCATGAGGCACAGTGAGCTTGCCTTGCTGGGTGCTGAAGCCCTTCAGCATGTTTCCTCTTGGGTATATCCAAGACAACGTACACACACTATTCCTCCCCTGCTGGTTTCATGTCTAGGTCCCGTTGCCTTACTTTGAAGAAAAGCACAAAGCCAAAAAAAAAAAAATGAGGGAACATTCAGAGAGACAACCTGCCCAGCCTCTGGGGAGTCTTCTCAGAGTGCAAGTCTACGGTCAAAAGATGAAAACAAAACCATTTCTGCTGTTACCACTCTTCTCTGGGTCCTCTGAAGAAAAGAAATGACAGCTCACAAAAAAGGTTTTTACACTTCTAATTTATACTTGCCATTTGCATAGCACGTGATCACTACCTAGCTTCTTTGGCCTTTGCTACAGCTGCTAGAGGGGGGGAAGGCTTTGTATTTTCAGACATCAGCTATTTCAGCCTCTTAAAGGTTCTTCTCTCTCTTTCTTGCAGTTAACTCATAGAGTCTTTTTTTAACACTGTCTCTCAAATTGCTGGCCATGGAATTTGGCAATCAAAAGAATAACATCTGCTAATGTCACCACAATAATCTAAACTTTATCACTATCACCTCCTTCCACCTTCCCCTCTCCCTCAAAAGGATAACTCAAACTAACTATCACTTACTTAAATATTTTCCCTCTGTTTTGTTACCCCTCTCTAATATCTACTTACAACTGTGTGGCTCAGAACATTTCTCAGTGTATGGCAGATAGCACGCTGACAGACAGATAGTCAATGCCAGAAAATTTGGAGTGACTCATCTTCATGAAAGCAAGCCATGTGAGTCACAGCCACAATGACTCAGAAGCCTGAGGAGAAAGCACCTTTCTGGGAGGAAGAATTGAAATTGTCCTACTTTCCCAAATATCTACCTTAGAGAGGAGCTTCCCATAGGAGTAGATTTGGGGGGCAAGGAGTGAAGGAGAATTACATCATCAAAAAGTAAATATATTAATAGCACAAAAGAAAACCAGTTACATTGTGACTCACCATATTTTCATTACTTGACCTCCTATTTAATTAATAACATCCTTATTTTCTTGTTACAGCAAATTAAATTGTGTTAGGCTTCTTGATTGCCTGACTTCATTGACCATTCAATAATGATTTCATGAGTGACCACAGAGAAAATAAAACTTAGAAGACCTACAGTTCATTAAAGCCATCAGCAGAACTGGATAAATATGACACACTGAATAACAAATTTTGATGTTTCTGGATGTAAGTATGATAAGGCATTTTTCTATCATTCTTCATTTGATGGTAGCAGAAATATTATTTGTGATTGAATAATCTGAAATAAACAGTATGAACTTATAAGTCTGTTTATCATAATTTATATATAAACTATAAATTATAACTCTGCTTATCATAAATTGTGCAAAGATCTAAATTGGCAAACACCCAAATGTGATGGCAAGTCATGCAAACTTTCATCTATGGACCACATATGGTCCAGGCCACGTGAACCACAAGGCAAAATAGTCTTTGACTACAGAGGGCATAAGGCTTTTCTGTCAGGGTCTTACACAGAGCTACAGAAGGGAGAAAATTCATGAAATATTAAAACTCAGTGACTACAGAGACAGGCAAGTTAGAAAACCATCTAGTTATCTGGCTTGATCCACCAAGTTTTGGCTAACCTGTCCACCTGGTCTGAGGTCTGGGGCAGGTGCCTCAAAGTGGTCTGTCATACCCAGAACCTCACTGCAGGACAGATGTCTCTGTGCCAAAGCTGAGGCCACACTAAACCGCATTGCACAGTTGTTCATCATTCATTCTGTTGCCTAATTAATGCACTCTGCTCCCTCATGCTCTCTGTCTTTTTTGTCGGTCTTTTCTTCCTTTCGTATGTCCTTAAACCACTCTCTAGGTAGCCTCTTCTGTGATCTCACCTTCAAAGTTTTTAGTTTCATTTTCTAAACTCTGTGAAGATGGTCTCGTTCATTTTTACTGCTGCCAACAGGATCTGCACTACTGTGGAGTAAACTGTTTTTTGAGTGCTTCCAGTGTTAGAATCACTTTATTCTTCAAGTTTCAGCCCTTGCTGACAGATTTGACTTTAGAAATCTGATTTTTCTTTCTTCAAATTGACCATCCTACCCATGGCTCTTCTGGCCATGCCCATTAAATACACTGTCTCATAGACTAGACTAATCAATTGCAAAATACCTTCTCTTCAACCTGCTTCCCATTCCCTTGGATTTCTTCTCCTATTTAGATTCCCTGTATTTGTCTTAGAGTTACAAAGTAATGCAGCTTCACTTAAAACCTCACCAAAATGTTTGAGCTAATAGATTTTATTTGGGAAGACAAGGAACATGCAAATGAACTCCTGAGGTCCCTTCCAATCGGAACTGCTCTGTGAGTCGATCAGATTGATCGTTACAGTGCCATAAATAAAAAGTAGCAGTTTGCTACCTCACCACATCTTAGCTATTTGTCTGAGACAGCATCGCCATTTGAAGGCACAGCTCTCAGCACATACCTACCGCACAGGCAGTCACACAAAGAGCTACTTTAAAAGGCTGTCAGTGTTCAGACACTTCATAAGGAGAGGAAGCAGGTATGCATGCAAAACAGGTTTCACAGATGTTCCTCAGCGAACCCACCTGTTATAAATTATTTTGAATATTTAGCCTGACAGCCAACAAGAATGGCTCTAGCTGTAGCTGCTGAGGACATCACTGCCCTGGCTGTTTGTTCTACCCCAGCCACATCCGAGTCACTCAGTTCCCACTCTGGCCTTACCATCATCACCTGGTAAAGGTGGGTTTGCATTAAAGCTCAGGATGGAAAGCTGATGCACCTGATGTAATTGCACCTGCCCATCATGCCTTGTCAGCACCCTGCAACAAGGGCAGTCTCTGACAATAGGGTCATGCAGAGGGCTAGGGGCAGCAGTGTTTCAGTCCACCACATGTAGGTTTGCCACCAAACATCTGCCAGACCCTGGAATTAGTCTGGACTTAATTGTCTGTCTTCCTATATATGCAGGCAGACCCACATTTCTATTAGTAGCTCAAAGGTATTTATAGTTCTTGGCAACATTTTCTACCACGGCCAGCTCTTCTACATATTCTGATTTCAGGATCCCTCAGCTTGATCCACCTGAAAAGGCTCAGGTACCAAACACGCCAAGCGACAGCTCTCTCCAGAAGCGTGTCACGTCAGGAGGCTGAGCTCCCTGGTCCCTCCTCACCGCCAAAACACTTGATCCGCCTCTCTGACTCTTCCTCTTCCAGATCTGCAGCAGATGTGAATCAGC
>NW_010158653.1:0-18984 GCF_000695765.1 Mesitornis unicolor | reverse complement strand
TTCCTGCTGGCTAATAGAACTTTTAGTATCATCTTCTTACAGGTTTTCTACTTCAGTTGTCACAGACATATTGCCCTTCAGTTTTCTCTCCGTTTTCCTTATTTTCTGTCACCTCTTAGAAACAGATTTGAGGTCACACAACAGAGCACTTCTCTTGAAGCAGCAAGTAAAGGCAACTTAGAAGAAAAAGCATAAAACAGAAGTACAAACCTAGCTAAAGTAACTTGCTAATCTGTGTGTATATATGTGATTACATGGCATTGCTACTTTCTCTGGTATACACTAATGCAGTCAGTGGTTTGGGGGCTGCATTCAGAAAGATAAACAATTGATCAGAGATCCACAAATTCCTCTGACACAATGAGTTTGTATTTATACAAGTCCTATTTCCCTGAGCACAGGAGGAATCAAACAGCAGGAGACAGTGGGTGTGTTGATGCTGCAGGACGCAGTGCGGTGTAGAGATACCATCTTTAAACTGGCTGGCTCGTGCACCGGGAAGCTGCGCTGCCGCAGCAGCACAGAGCTCTGGTTTGGACCAGCATCCACCCAGGTTTGCATGTAAACTCCTCAACACTTTCATATTTTTTCTCTTTGCTCCCTGTCTCCCTGACTGCAGTATGAAAAGCCAAAGAAAACATGGTGGGAGCATGCTGAAACAGGTTACAACAGCGCTGTTCTCAGCTGGCATGCAAGCCCTGCAAAGCTGCTCGGCAGCGCATCCAGGACTCAAGTCCCCGCGGCTCCAAGAAAGCAAAACGGCTTCCCAAACCAGAGAGCCTCTTCCCTAAATCAAGTGCCCTTACATTTAAGTGTCCCCAGTGCCACTGCGAGTCTTGCTGCTGGTATTCCTGTTCACCCAGAATGATGTATATGAGACTTCAGGAGCTATGGCAGTGTGAGAACAGAAGTGGGAACAACGTAGTCACTGCAGCTTAGAAAACATATTTACACCTCAGACAAACAGATGAAGGCAACTTCAGCATCTCCAAGAACTAAAATCTGGATTAGGCTCAGACTTGTCCATACTTCTGGCTCACTCTGTGACCTCCCGTCTCCCAGTGCCCAAGCACCTTTGCCCTTTCTTTAGCTCTTGTCATTCCCTCTGGGTAAAATCACTCTGAGATGCTGAATGAACAGTGACACCACTTCCTATGTCCTGCACCACACGCCACCTCTGCAAACTGCTTCTGCAGTCAATTGACAAGATTCTGAATTACATCCACAACAGAAATGGGCACTGCTGCACAGCAGTGCTAATTCCTCTATTAATTCACAATCTCTGTAAAACCAGGGCCAAAATTCACAATCACCACTTACAGGAGGCTCCAGACACAGCCAAAATCAGACCCCATTAGCAGATCATATGTCTAATGGTAAGGTATTGATACTAGTTGACACTGATATTACTTCAGAATTTCAACTCACAAAGGCTATATATTTTAATTATAACGGTATTTATAGCCTTGATAAGAGGATAAAACTAAGTCCCTTCTGCCTATCCCTGGTTGCTGAGCACAGGGATGTTAAAGATCTCCCTTGCACTCAGGGATCAGGATAACCTATCTTACTTCTCCAAAGCAACACTGCTCTCAAAACTGATTTTGTAAGTGTTGACTTTGTGCTTTTCATCATGTTTTAACATAAATAAATAATTAAACAAAGCAATGCTGTTAGGGACAACCGCCCACACCTTAAGGTACTAGAGCATTATAATATTAAATCGGAAAGAAAAGTAAATTGTTTCGTTTCCACAGGTTAAGAATACAGCTCAGAATACAACAGTTAGTACAACAGTTGTATACATAACATACACAATCTCCAGCATTTGTTCTGATCTAAAGAAAATTAAAAGTAATACATTTCATAAAGTGCTCTTTACTACAAGAATAAAGATGCAGAAGTAGATTACACTGTGCTTTTTCTTGTGCACGCAGACAGTTGAAAAATAATGTAAAGGTATGTGGATCAAGGAGTAATGTATTTGAATTTACCTCTCAGCATCCTAGACACGGGGCTGCACTGCAACTGGAAGGACTCGTGGAAACTGGAAACTAGCAGCACACCAAATCCAGAAATTATCTCTATAAAACCACTTGTGCAGTTTATTTCTTCTGACATAGTAGTTGGCTGTACCAAAAATGGTGCCACCATATTGCAGGCTGAAATTAGAGCATGATATTCATCCGTAATCAGATTTTCATAAAGAGGTGTGAGAGAGATGGGTGACATTAAGAAAAACAAACCCCATTCAAAGTATTTTCTATTGAAAGCATTCTTGAGTTTGGTATCCAGAAATTGTAACCTCTTGTTCCAAGAAGTTACCAAACAGGCAGATAGGAATTAGAGAGAAAGTACAGAATACCAAGCACAGGAGAAAAGGAAGAACCCTGCTAGATCCAGAAGTCAGCCTTGCTGAGCCTTCCTGCATTAATAAAGAGATAAGCTACCTACCTTCCTATCAGCTCTTCCACAATTCCCAGTTCAAACTACAGGTTTGTTATGCAGTCTTAAGTTCCCGCTTACTCTGCAAGAACGAACGCCTTCCTATCAGTGTAAGAGTTTTGCAAATAGAGCTTCAAGAAATACCCTGCACCATGAGCAGAAGTTCCAGAACATTTGGATGGGGCTGCTCAAATAAACATTAAGGACATCTGTTCTGAAAACTAAACCAATCTTTGCAGTTTTATATGAGTAACACACTAAAAATGGATCCTAAGTGGCCAAATTCTGTTCTCAATCAAACTTTACCTTCAATGATTTCAACACTACTACCCTAATTATCTCGGTGGGTATGCATCACTTCTGCTCATTGGCAAAGAAGCCGCAATATTCACTGTATTGCGGGATGAGGGGCTTTCTGCAGTTGAAATTCTTTCCTTTCACTGGCTTTTCATTGGTAATTTTATTTTCCACTAGTCTTTGGTCTACTATAATTCAGTTATTTCATTTCACATTGCACATTTTTCCTCAAGTTGAGAATTACAGTTTTTTAAAAGTGCACATGGAGAAAGGCAGAAATGAAGAAAGACGGGCACTAGCATAGCTCATCCACCCAAATCACAACTCTGCTCAGTCCAGCAGCAAAGTATGAGCTACTCACAGCCATGAGCAACACACCGGGATAAATTACCTAAGGAAATAAGGAATTTCTTATTGATTACAGTCTTTAATTTCAGATTGTAGGATTCTCTCAAACACATACCTGAATTTAGCCACAATTTATCAGACTTGTCAGCTTTTACTTACATCCTAGGAAGATGAATTTCCTCCACAGCGAGAATTACCAAGTGACATTCTGTGCTTTGAATTATGCAGGTGATCAGACCAGTTATTCTTATCTTCTCTGCATGGCCTTGAAATCAGTGACTCATGGCTGAGGGCACCATATCTGATTTGATGTGGTCTAGACTTTCCAAATGAGTATTTGACTTTACAGACTATTCTCTGCCTAAAACAATCATAAGGGGGCACAGTTCATCAAGTCACCAGGTCCTGGCTCATTCCAACTCCCAGTATTCTTGGATAGAAACATGTTTCTCAGTTTTGGTTTAATCCAAGTCCAAAATTAGGAAACATTTCATGTACGGACAAGCCACAGACAAGCAAAGTAATAATCAGGTTTAGATTCCATGGGGCAAAGAAAACAAAACCCATCAATATTTTCTTTCAATAACATTAATTCTTATCACTGCTAACCTGCAGTAATTTTGAGACAGAGGAATACTAAGCTATTTTGTAATCTTTACTGTATTCTTTTTATGCCTTTGAAGAACTCAAAGAATAAAAATTACACTAGTGCAAGACTCGGTGAATTCAAATTTCCACAGCTCCCCACAGAAAATCATTCAGGGCTGGGGAAGTTAATGTCTCACGGGCCATCATCAGCACAACATCCCCTGCACTAATGGAACACGGCAATTCTCAAATACGGAATCGCAGAAAGCATTTTATTCCAATCCTGGCAAGTGACACAGTATCAGACATTAAAATCACATAATTTCATTTTTATAACATTTTTACTTTCCTTCCCCCTCATTTCAATTTGGATGTGGTATCAGCAACCAATAATTCAAGAGCAGCCAGAAATAGAAACCAGATCCTTGTACTATCCAAAAATAGCTTAAAAAACATTTCAAAGGCTATGAAGCATTAACCTTTTCCTTTAACTTTTTTAGAAAAGTATTATATGCTGGATTCTTCAGCCATATCTGAAATGGGAGGAGGCAAAGGGTCATATCTCACAACTCCTAGTAAATAAATACTTTGGCAAAGGCGTAAATAATACAAGGTTACATAAGAATTTCTGAGCATTATTTGTGCCCTGTAATCTCTTTCAGCAGCAGCACCATGAAACTCCCTGCAACTGACTGCAATGTACTCCTTATCTCATTGCTTTTTACACTGCAGGAATCAGTGTAAAAGGAGTATCATTAAGGCTAAATTTGACCATGGGAAGTAAACAGGGACCAAACTCAACCCTTCTGTGAATATCACCCTTCAGCAAAAGGGGATAAATGGGAGGGTCTATTTTGGCCTGATCTAGAGCAAACTGAAGTCAGTGGAATTAAGTAAAATTTTCCCACTTTCTCTCTCAACCTAAAGGATTCTCAAAATTGACAAAAAAACCCAAAATCTTTTTAAAATTTAACAGAAACAATACAGAAGTTTTACCAAACTTCCACTGATACCAGTCCATAAAAAATCTCTAGAGATTCAGTAGGTACAGAGAGATTAAAAAAAAAAAAAAAAAAGACAGACCATTTTTCATGTAACACCATGACTTTCATTCCATCAGTGGTCCAGAATGATATTCTCAATTTTGCAGTGCTACTATCCAATCCAAGCTACTGTGAGAAACCATGTTCAAGTCTCCCTTCAAACACAACACAAACCCAACACCACAGGAGAACCCACAGCATCTTTCCAAAGAAGATAAAGAATTTGTCACCATTTTTGTATTACTGCAAGAACCATTGAAGGTTTTATGATCTTTTGACCATATTCAGCAAAAGAAACCTGTTTAAATGTCTGTGGGACGTTGCCAGCTGAAAATATCGATATCAAGCAGTGGGATTTTTGGCTGTGTTATCTGACAGCTCAGCAAGGTCTCAGACACCTTGATATTACATGCATTAGAATAACATATAGTACATCTGCCAATGGCAAAATTACTTTATACTGAAAAGGGAATATACTAATTGCACAAATCTATACTTGAGTTAGACACTAAAAGCGATGACCTCAGTAACACTGACAGGATTGAGAAAGCTAATAGAAATAACAAGGCTGACAAAGACAAGGACACTTTCAATTAAATTCACTTTCCTATATTTGTGGTTTTAACTGAAAGTAACTGTATCTAGAATCAGGCTACAATTTATACACATATAATAATTTGAAGCAGTTACAGAGTTGTGTGCTTTGGGTGTACACAAAGCATGAAGGAGTAAAAGCAGCAATTTTTGCACCTTTTTGGAGCAGGCACAGATACCCATGCAGTACATGAAAACCGTAGTGAAAAAACTAGCAAATGCATGATTCAATATACTAGGATGTGTACTGGGTAAAAAAATACACATCAAGCTGATGGACAACTAAACTGAATTGCATAGGTTCAGATGTGAGTGGTAATTTTGCTGCCCAATCGGCTTATGGCTTAACAGTCCTGAACTTGTAGACGCCAGAAGACAAGAGCAAGCTCACACCTTGCAGTGGAAAGCCCTGTAGAGCAGTAACTGCTCAGCTCCATAAAGATAAGTATCTGCATGTCCCAAGTGTTGCAGACAGGCAAGTCCCCTTATCAGTGGAATTATCAGCTCAGGACAGCCAGGCTGGGTTGGCTAGATGTCACCAACTGTGTGCTTAACAGAAATGCAAAGAAAAAACAAGAAACTGTCATCTTCTCACTCGCTCACCCTGCAAAACTAGCGTTGTATGTATACAGGCCTGTATCACCTGTGGCACAGCTCGGGACCCAGCAGCCCAAGGGTGCATCAGGAACCACTCCCTGCGTGAGGGACAGCACAAATTAGCTTCTTCAGTTCTGCTGCAGACATCAACCAACCACAAACAAAAGATAAGCACATCTAAAGTAGACTTAGCAGAAAAAAATGTAACCACACTCAGCAACAGGATAATATTTCTTATTCTGCCTGTGTGTTTGGGTTTTTTTTCTGGGAGCTGTAAATAGTGTAGATTTCCAATTTTAACACAAATCTTTCTTCGGCTTCTAGGAGATCATTGTACAGTTTTGTGTCATGTCCAAAACGATGGTTATAAGAGGATCTCTTACAAGAAAAATTGCATCGGTTCAGGACTCAGTAACGTATGGTGATAGGCAGAGAGCAAGGTGAGACTTCAGAAAGCTAGGCAAAAGAGAGAGAAATTAGCTCCTGTTTTTAACTCTTCCCATTCTCCATGAAGCTAGAAAACTACAGCTACATGGTGCCAGCAACCACCTCCCAGCCAGACACCTCCATTGGTTTTCCTATTAGGAGCATACTTTGAATAAAGCCCTCAAGAACACGAGAGCTATGTTAAACCAGACCAAAGGTGCAACAGTACTTAGGATCCAATCTGGTCCTGTGGCCAACAGCAAATGTAGGGAAGCCCGTAAGGACTAGAATATACAGTGATAGTTCTTTACAACACTCTCCCAACTTCCTGCTCAAGGGTAAGAAGTGGTGTTATTGGATTTGATAATCCCCATTTGATTTTGCTTTCCTTCATGTGTCCAGACATTTTTTGAACATCTGTGAACTCTGAGCTTCCACGGTGCTCTCTGTCAAGGAATTTCAGTGCTCAGCTATTCAGCACATGAAAGAATCCTTTCTCTTGTTTGTCACCTGTTTAATGCATTTGGTATCTTCCTTCCCTGGGAAAGAGAAAGTATCTCTGGTACTCAGTCACCATGTGCAAGGAAAGAATAAAAATGAAATAAAATCAGAGGTGTTGACCGACCTGTATCCAATAACAAACGAGTGCTGGAAGAGAAGGTTGATACAGGATGGCGTTCTCCCAGCAACCTGAGAAACCAGAGCCCCCTTCTCCAGGAGAGAGCTGTATCCCAAAGGCTACAGCAGCCCACTAAAGCTGGTGGTTGTAACTGTAGTCAGTAGCAGAGATTGCAGGGCTCTGCCTCCCCAGGCTCTTCTGAGGAGGTCAAGTCATTGCCACAAGTATCACAGCCAGTGAGGAACCCAAATTGTTTCTGGGTCTGCCAGCACGTTTGGGAGGCAACACTGAATACACTTAACAGACTAATCACTGAAATTACATTCAAAGGCGTTATGTGCATGCTCCAGTGTATATTTATAACCAGCTATTTAACAAGATTTTTATGTAAATGTTGAAAGAATACTCCTGAGTGAAACAGAAATGTACAACATATATTCACAGAAAGCTCCTTACAACTGCATTTCTCACGTGAACATGGCAGGCAATTAAATAAATTTGCTAGGGTCAATACCCACAGACTTGAGAAAATTAATCAATACTTGTCCCAATGAAGGGAGCTGAAAGTAACGAGGAAACAACCACCCTACAACAAGAAGCAAAATTGCAGAGGTTTTGCAACCACAGGCTTCCAATAGGGCATTTAATCCTAGGAGACAAGACAGCAGATCCTGCTTAAAAGTATCTGCCACCATGAACACACAGTGACCAGAGCTGATCAGTACCAGAGAGCCTGGAAATGCACAGTCTTGCCTGGTAGCACTGGTAACAGGTAACACACCTTGGGCTTGGAGGCAGATGTCAGCCATCACACGCGTTCCTCCCCCAGACCACCAAGGAGTGCAGCTTGACTGGGCACTTCGTAACACTCATACACAAAACCACCAATAGACATCTAGTCCGTAATATACAGAACTTAAAAAAAAAATCAGAATTTAAGAGATATTAATCTATTTTAAACAGAATGCTCCAGTTTGATTCTGCTACATATAATGTTTTAAGTTTTAATGTTTTTACATTTTTATGTTCTATTATTTCAGGAAAGGAGTAAATGTTCTTTTCTGTTAACCTTTCTTGAACAACTGTTTCTCCAAAATGAAATGCAAATCTTCATCAGTTATGTTATGTACACATATGTACACACGCAAAGCCATGCTTTGTGATATCCACTGTTTTA
Source organism: Mesitornis unicolor (assembly GCF_000695765.1). Lineage (NCBI taxonomy): Eukaryota > Metazoa > Chordata > Aves > Mesitornithiformes > Mesitornithidae > Mesitornis > Mesitornis unicolor. The sequence goes on along the minus strand of NW_010158653.1, from coordinate 10,850 downwards.
AAAACAGCCCACAGTCAAAATTAGTCACATTCCCAATCTGATTTTCAATGCTCTATCCATTTAATGAAAAATCAGGCTGTTTTCACTAATACAAACAAGAACACAGATATATGTACTATGGAATCCAAGAACTCTTTCTTTTCCTCTTACACACCACCTCACTTGGCTATTAATTTATTGAGCACATCACACTATGTGTTTCATCAACTTGAAATTCAATTTAGCTCTTAAATAGGAAATAAAAATAAGCAGACATTCATAACTAGAACAACTTCTGATTTTTCATTCTGATTTTTTTTCCATTTGATTTAGTTCTGATTACTAAATAATTACATTTTTAGTAGTTGATTGAATTAGGGAATGATGCTTGCTGACAAATTGTACATTCTGTTTTTCAAATATTATCCAGTGGGTTCTGCTGGTGCTTACCATACCACACCACGTGTGTTCCAAGTTGTGTTCTCTTTGACTTCTTTTTAAACTAGAAAGATCGTTATCTGAAAAATGGATTTAAAAAACAGCACTAAAGTACCAACCTTTATATTGTCAGTCCTTTTAAACATTAGTTTAAAGACAAACAAGGGCAGGGGAGGCGGACTAGATGATCTTTAAGGTCCCTTCCAACCCAAACCTTTCGATGATTCAACAAAGCCATTCTCTACACTCAGTGCTGCACACTGCCACAGTCGACTGGGGTGTAAGGGTCAAGGTGAAGGTGAACTTCAACACCAGCCATGACCACCACCACCGCACCCGATGCAGAGCACACCCATCACTCCAGAAAATGCCTTTGAGGAGGCAAGAGGAGGAGGCTGCAACAGATTTAATCTTAGTTCTCATGTATGTCCATGGTCTGCAGCTTGGGTAGGGATGTTAACGTCTGCCCTAAAATTAGAAAAAATAAATAGCTCAGATCATGTTTTCAAGATCAAAATTAACTACAGGATAGCTACTTCAATTTGAAATAAAAATTTGAAATAAAAACAGCTGCCATAGGGATGTGCATTGCCCCTCCACACTGTTGTCTATATTCTTACAGTAGAATACAGCACATTGGTGTATGCCCTGAATAATACCACACTCATTAAGGAAACTGCTGCCAATTGCAGCCAAATCTCTACAGTTCCTGGCCTCCATAAGCACAGAGCCAGCACCTCGTGGAAGCCAAGTGATCAGCACAGGCTCCTTGGTGCCTTCTTAGTAGAGGCACAACCATGTATCCAAGTCCAAAGAAAAAAGGAATGGAAACACTTTGGCCCATGTCCCTACTGCCTCTAGGCACAGCTCCCGACTGAGAAAGCTTACAGTGTGTCCAACCTGTGCTTCTCATGGGACCTTCAGCTGACAGCTCCCCTGCACCAAAAGCAACACTGACCAAGTAAAAAAGAAATTAAGTAGAAAATGTGTATGAGCATGAGGAACTGAGCAGAGCAGGACTCTCCAGCTTGGAAAAGAGATGCTTCACTAGAGCTGTGCTTGAAGTTTATAAAATGACAGCCAAGGAGAAAGTGAACAGGGAATTCACAGTTTCTTATAACACAGCTAGAGGCAGAAGAAAACTACTATTTCCCTGCAAAATATGCTATACTAAGCAGGGGCAGGGAGCTGAGACATTTTACCCCACTCAGGTCAGCATTTAAGTCTGACCAGCCTTGCAGGATTTTGTGTGCATTGGCTCTCACAGAGAAATCACGAACATGAATTTTAATAAGCAAGACAGTGGTTTTGTTTTCAAGATAGCCAAGTATCAATTATAGGAAGACTTCTCCAGAAGAGCAGAAACAAAACTTCACAAGACTAAAGGGCTTTCATTTGTTCTATAGAATAATCTTTCTTCTGTTGTTAGTGACAAGCGTACACAGATTCCATTTTGCTTTCCTGAACCTTTGAAATGTGTCTATCAAAACGCATTACCACAGCAGCAGCCATTCCTACTAGAAGCCATTAGCCAGCAGGAAATAACAAAACTGTTCAGACACAAGCAAGAATAAAGAGCAAAAATCAGAAATGCGCTAAGACAAGAACAGGCTAAAAGTATCAATAAGCAAGTTTCCAGATATAACTGAAATAGTCATAGGAAACACATCCAGCTCCCAACAAATGCTGATGCTTGGTCTACATGGGCAACAGTCACTAACTTGAAGCAAAATATTACACTATACATGAACAGAGTAAACTCTCAGAACTCGGTCAAAAAAGCTAAGAATACTTTTGAAGATTGCAGATCTACTTTTTCTATGCTAATAGAGGAAGATCTGCTTCTCCTAGGCTAACAGTCACATCAGCACGAAGAACTGTCCTAACTCTACAAACTGAAAAGGATTCACCATTTTTTGCAGTGACTTCACTTTAAGTCGATTACAGGATTTATTTTGACCCACCAAGTTAGCCCTTTGGTAGTATTTAACTGTATCACAGAGAAGAGAGGGAAGCATTTTACTTTCTATTTGGATGACAGCAGTAGCTCAGGGCAGAAACAGGACAGCATCTACAGGATAACACAGATCCAGCTCTATTTAGAGTGTACTGTGCTGAGACACAAAAAAAGTCACCGGAAAAGATGTAGTCCTGACCACTCGGTGAATCGTTCCCACTGTCAACCATGAATGGTTCAAGCTGATGGGAGTTTTAACCACTTAATGTGATCTCCAGACTCTAAAATGCTGACTGCATTTAAAACACAGCAGTGTCTCTGGGTGTACCCAACACGGAGGCAAGGGGTGGTGATACAGGCTGCAAAACAGACAGAGGGACACGACAGCTCAGCCTTGCTGTGACGCTGCAACTCCCGAACAGGTCATACATTTGGCTGGACCTTACTAATGTGAAAGTCTTCAAAAATTAAGTGCTGTCAATTTTAAAAGGTCACAGAACATATGATAGTAAGTTTTATCAGGAAGATTTCTAATGAACAGTAACAGCTAATACATAGAGGCAATTCAAGACCTCAATGAATAATCTCGGGAATTTGCAATAGGAATACAAAGTCGTTTCTTCTGTTTCTAAATACACGTGGGGTTTTTTTCTGTTTGGTATTTTTGTATATTTTTTTCTATATTCTGTATAGCCACTTAGTGTATGTGACAGGGACCTGCTCTGTGTGGGGTTCCATGACCCAACGCAGTGACCACTTTCCACAGCCGCTGCTCAGAAACAGCTCAATTCCTACAGCTGCAGCTGTGGGGGAAGTTCGTAGAAAGAAAATCTCATGCCCTGAGAAAACATCAGGACAAAAACATCCTGACCACTGCCATTAGGATGCCAGGACATTCTGTCCCCAGCACTGTCCCAGCCAGACAGGGATGTCTAGACACATCATGTAGCTACTACAGACCTGAAGCTCCATCTTAATCCCAGCTGCTTCTGCTGCCAAATGACTGCTGAAACTACAAAGGCAAGAATGTGTGCCCAACAGGCTACACTGTCCTTCTGCTACAGAAACATCTGCAAAATTTCTCATTTGTATGTGCAGAACAAAATTTTACCCAAATGCTGATGTAAAATGCTTCAGTTCTGGATAACAAAAAGCATTAACTCTTAGTAGCAAGAAATCCAGAGCCCACAGTCTGGGTAGGGTCTTGAAGACTTGAGTCTTCTGACACCTGAACGAAAAACGGGCCTGGGCAGATAACTTGGATACTATGTCAAAGATACCTAATTTGAATTAATAAATTCAGTCACCTTGTTCACTATCAAGTGCATAAGTAGTTAATGTAAAAAGCATTCACTTTGAAAGAAGAGTTGAAACATTTTCTCCCTTTTTAACTCATGGAAAACTCCTCCTGATGTCCTAGGAAATGGAAAGCCAAACTTGGAAAACCACGGTTTAAAAGGAAAGCATAATCAAGAGCAAGTGTTACTAAGATTGCATGGGAAAAAAGAATTTCATCGCCAGTTAAGGAGGTTCATAGAACATGCAATTCAACATGGCTCTACCTGAAATTTTATACTTAAAGGAGCAAGGAGCTAAGGCAGATGAAGTAAAGCAGTTAAGCAGCCCATGACTGAAGTTCAGATCTTCAAAAAATACATAGTCTGATAACCACTGAACTTGAAATCGAGGAAAGGAAACTCTCGGGAACTTCTGAAGGACAATTCATTAGTGACCAAAATTCATCACCAATTACTCTTGACTGCTAAGACAGGAGAGTTGATCCTGGCATATACTAGGAGGGGAACATTGCAAGAATGAAGAGACGATGTTAATATCATACCATGGCATTCATGAGGCTGTAATGAAAAGGCAGTGTCTTGTCTCAGTGTCCAAATTTCAGAAAAGATAGGGACAAATAAAATGAGGACGTCAAAAACAGCTATAAGAATGAGTCAAAGGTTGGGAAATATGCACAATTATAGTCTAATTTGATTATTAGTTTATTTTTTTAATAATTCATATCATAAATACTTCCCTGCCAGACAACCTTCTAGCACTGGTTGCCTCTTAATCCGGCAAAATGGCCTGACTCATTCCAGCTATTAGGAACTGAAGTTGCATAACCTCCAAATTGAAATAAGTTTACTATTTTTGCCAATTTCAGTCACAAACTTTTGGAACAGCCTGTCATCTCATCTGGCTGGTTATAGATCACTGGAAGAAATTCAACCAAGATCAAACACCTTTACAGAAACCCTTGTTGAAACTGAACAAGTAATTACAAACATGTTGTAGAGACAAATAAAATCGTTTAGTGGGGATTATACAGAGACAGTTGTTCCTCCCACCCCTAGCTGACAAAGCGATTTTAAAAGTTTCAGATTCCAGTGCATTAGGGCAACGCCACTGATCTCAGATAATTTATCCAAGACTAGCTTCAATACAGCTGACATTAAGCACTAGCACAGTGACTCCGAGTAATGTACCAAAGATTACAACATCTAGTTCAAACCGAAGTAAATAAATCTGGAAAATGTAAATAAATTTTAAGGAAAACTGATATCTAGGCATGCTATGTCGTTGAATATTGCCTCCGGAGGGTGTTAACTAAAACCATTTGGTATTATGCCATCTGCTATTTTCAGTGGCACATTTTAAGTGCTGCAAGATGTAACAGACAGACCAGTGATAGGCCGACCAAAAAAATAACCACGGTTGGTTCAAGTTACCCACTTCGGGAAGCATTCTAGGTAAATACTGAAGCATCACAGGTCTGCAAGCACAGCTGACTTCAAATTTCCAATTCTTTTTCATATCAGTTACAGATATACAAACATACTACTTGCATGTATTTCACAATTCAGATTCTCAACAGTGGCAAAAAAACTGAGTAAAAATATCTGCATACCAAATTTATGAAAATTCCTATTTCACTGAAGGCTACATTCAGTTCAGAGGCGGTTTTTTGGTGGTTCTTTTTCAGAAGTTTTGATCCACTCAGAAGTCAAAACATGTTAAAAGAACAAAGGTAAACATTCAGGTCACCTGAAAGACTAAAAAAGAACATAATCTTTGAGTATAATACCAGGAAAAATATTAGTGAACTAGGAAAATTATATCATTCATCTCTGAATTCAGCAATGGTGAAGCACATTCTGGGATGTGTGCCTGTTCCTGGCATACACATTTTTTGAAGGATCAGTGGTATACTGGAGCAAATTCAGAAAAAGATCCATAAAAATTAGCTGAATACCAGAAAATGGGCTTTACAGGAAGACATCTTCATGATAAAAAAGACTGAGTTATTCAGATTAAAACACATTTTGACAAAGGCGGCAAATTTTATTTGATTACCAACAAAGTATCTCTAGCGGAAGAAGTTAATAGTAAAGGAGAACTTCAGATATGTGGCATGATAAGGCTGTTATTTACATGTTATCTCTGATTCTGCATATGACGTTTATGTTGAAAAACAAACTGAAGCAAGACAAATGCAAACATGGATTGAGACAACTATTTTCACCGGAAAACCCATCCTGCCATCAAACAGATTATTTACCATTTTAAATGTAAAAACAAGAGGGGATCTCCCTCTCCAAGTCATTGCCATGCAGTCTTCCAATTTCATGCAGCAGTTCTTAGGTAACCCCAGGTGAACCATGCTGCACAAGTGCTTGGTCTTTTGATTTCTTTTCACAGGAAATTACTGCACAGAGTTGTTTCACAAAAGATGTAATGAAGAAAGCCTGGGGTACTCTGAGTAATAACATAAGACTAGAAGGCTTCTTGTTCAGCCCCCATGCCTACTACCACTGCATGATTTTTAACTATCAGTTTGTAATTCAGCTGGTGCCTTTCATTTGTGTTTGCTTCCCCTTGAAATACAACCTTGGCATTCTGCAAAGGCAGAAGACTGGGAGAGCGCAGCTGCAGTCTATTACAATGGAAATACAGTGAATGCAACCATGAAGACTTTCCTGAAAGCAAGAAAAACAATCTGAAATAAAAGTAACAGCAGACAGATGGAATATGGCTGTTCCTTCTGCAAAAATGGATGACAGAATCCCTTAGCTTTTTCTGAGTTTAAAAACATTACTCTGCTTTTAATGTTCATGGTAGGTAGGGATAAGAGGGACTAGGGTGAGAGCAAGAATCATTTCTCCTCAGAAATAAAGAATTATTCAGCATCACTATTCATTTTAAAAATGGAAATAAATAAGTTATTTTAGATGCCCAAAAAACATGCATAAAACTGTATTTTTCTTGCTCTTATGAAGCCTTAACGAAAAATGTATCTTTATCCAATGGCCAGCCAACTGATCTTAATCAGAACAAGCCGTGGATGCAAAGGGTGAAGGCTGTTATCCGTGTTAACCACCCAGTACACATTCCTCTTTTTTAAGAAATCCCTCGGAATCAGCTAATACCAGACCTTGCAAAAAAACCTGTCCAGACTGAAATGTTTCTATGTTTTAAGAAACCTGGAGACTGCTGAGATGGAGACTGCACGTGGCAGGACAAAATTTTAAAATGCTTAAAAATAGCTTTAAGTAACTTCTGGTTAAATAAAAATGGATGTTTTAAAATCTACTTTATGGTGGATGACAAAGAAATGAGGATTCCTAGATTCTGCAACTCTTACATTAAATAGCATTTCCTTTCTAACATCACCTCACTATATCCAGTAGAGCTGCCTGGGAACTGAGGTTTAACTGAAGCAGAGAAGGGTACCAAGGACCTTTCTCAGAGAAAGCAATGGGAATGGTCCTGTATTTCTTTACATTTATATTCATCATGCCTCTAATAACAGAGTTGTGATACAATTTGCACATAATTTCATCTTTCTACTGACATTAAAAATTTCCCTATTTCTACTAAGCACTAATAGGGATCTATACAGCGGTCCACATCAACAAGAAAATTCCAGTATTTCTTTCTGGTCTATTAAAATTAATAATCAGTTCCACTGCTGTGACAATGCTGACAACTTAAAAAATGTGAATTTTACTCAGTAGGGAAATTATCGTTTTTGCAAGAGAACTGAAACTGAAGAGATCCTCAGGAGATAACAAATGAGGTCCACAGGGCTCAACCCATCTGTTTGATTTCCCCAAACCTCTGTTGTTGTCCCTGCCCACCACAAAACAAACCTCAAACACAGGCTGTTTCCTTTGCCTGAGGAGTCACCAAGCTCCCTAGATGATAAGCACTCGTAGCTTTCTTTGTATACTTTTATTAGTTTTCAAATAAAAATGGCTTGCTTTGTGTCTGTCAGATCAGAGAGGTTTCTAATGTTCAATTACTTGGACAAATGCTGACACATCCTTTTCATTACCACAGGCAAGACTATGCCATCCGTCATGGCATTTTCCTTTTTTTTTTTCTCTCCTCATATAATACATACTTTTTTGACATCACTTACGAGGTATGGTGTCCCTTAAGTATTTATGCAACACCTGGGAAATCAAATCTTCTGTATGAAGTGGAAACAACTCAGGTACCTGTACTTAACCAGGCAACATACAGATGTGTAAATTGGTGTGTTCTGTCCCAAATTCTGTGTTACCTATCTTTCTTAGCTACTGCTGCTGCCTGGTCTAGGTAGATTGTCTTATGGACCAACTTTTGTCACTTTTATCCTTATTTAAGTGTGAGAATACCTTTGCCAGGAAAGTGACACAAGATGGACGTATCAAACCACCCTTTTCAGTATTACGAGACTCCTCCTAGAGGTGTGTAAAAAAAATCACTACAAAGATGGGTAGTGCACACATCCAAAAAGAGTGGTCTTGTACCCTTTTATTATTGAAGGCAAGTTTTACAATGTTTTACCTTTTTTCCTCAGTCATTTCCAAGCCAGACTTCATATCAGGAATGCACTTAAGCCTGTGCTGAAAATTAAGGTGGCATTTCAGTACCACTGAGGTTTAAATCCTTCTATTCTGTTCCTGATGTTTTCCTGATCTAAAATCCTTGAAAAAATATGTGAACAGATTCAAGGTCAGAGACTTCATTTGAAGGCAAAAGATTTTAGATAGACTTTTGTATTGCTGTTTCTCTTATTGTTGTTTGAAGTGTTACACAGAAACAAGGCTCTTTAGCCTTTCTTCCCAGCATTTTTTTTTTTAATAAGGTCATTAAGGTCTAATGACCCTAAAGCCCCTAAAGACAACTCAGGTATTGTCATTAAATTTCTGAGAAATGTAGTCCCTCAATTTTTCAATGCATTCTTAGGAAAAAACCCTTTAGAGTGCTCAGCACCTACCAGTCACAAGAGAATTGAACTTCCAAATTCTCCAAAAGCTGAGCTCTGCTTCCAAAAACAGACTGTATATTTACAGTCATGCTTTCTGACCTACTTTTTTATTCTCCAGTGGGAATACACAACCTAAAAAAAATTGGAACTTAATTATAGTAATGGTTCATAAATAAAAAATCCATTTTGCTACAGTCAATCATACAGGGTAACCCCTGAAAGTCTTTTCACAGACTACACGTGCACACTGGCTTGCTTACCTTCAATTACTGGTGTTGCTACCTCCTGGTTAATTGACAAGTATTGCAGACAAAGTGCATATAAATAGTTGAAAGAAGATAGGTCAAAACAGCACTTAAACCTGAAACATTAAAACACTGAACTGGAAGTTGTTTAGATACATACATGCATTTAAAATTCAGTGTTAGACACAACACTGAATTGTTCAAACTATTCATAAGTTTGTTCCTGCTATAGACTTGGATGGAAAGAAAGATGGCACTTTCTTAGGCAGGAAATTTTTTCCCCTAATTTTAGCAGTAATGCATACACACAACGTTGGAGAAAGGTGCTCCTCAAGCGCCTTAAAGACCAAGTAATGATCCTTAAGTAATTTCATACTTATTTCAGAATTCAATCATTGGTATCTACATGATACACCAATATGGTCAGACAAACACAAACCTATTCTTTAATAATAACTTTTTAATGTTCTTTAATAATAATTAAAAAAACCTGAGTCATGTTGTGGGACCTTTGGGAACTAACCACCTTAAACATGACAGTTGCTACAGCAATGCCTCAGGTTGAATTTGCTCAGAGATGCAAGGCTCAGTGATAATGTGACAGCCTAACTCAGAAACAGTTCCTTGGAGTCTATGCAATCACATTTGAGTAAACCTTGTGAAAGCAAGAGGAAAAAGTCACTCTTTATTAACCTGTCAGTATTAATTGTCAATAATCTTCAAGTATTCTATTTTCTCCTGCCAGGGCAAGAGCGAGACATGAAACAAGCAGCAAGATATGCTCGCTACCACACAGTATTTCCATTGGGCTCTTCCTTATAATACCTATTTCTCAAATCATGGGTTTTTCTCATCCCATCCAGGCATGCATTTGTATAGAAGTAAACTCAGTTACCAACTTTAGCAGTAAAACAATTCTCAAAAATTATGTCCACTGCTGGAGTTTCCAAATTTACAACCAAATCCAGCGTTTTCACTTTCCATAAACTGGTCACCCAGACCCTGATCTGGCTTCTTACAAGCCAGCACCAGCAAGAACATTTTTAAAATTTAAAAAAAAAAAAAGCTACTTAGTGCAAGATCAAGGGGTTTTTAGCTTCTTCATTAAATGGAAGGAAATAGATCATATACAAAATGCATGAACTGGGAGCGACAGAGATGAATAATGTATCTGTTACTTGTTTGCATAATGGAGTTATTTGATCTACTTTGACTTCCGAGGCAGAGCAAAAGCAAAAAGTAATGTTTTGCCCACCTTCTTCCAAGAAAGTCCTCAGCAACTCATGTCCTCCTTAAGGCCACACGATGCTATACAATACCAATAAACTTCCAACAGTTATGGGGACACCTGTAAAATGGCATAGCAGATTTTGCCACTTGCACTGGGAAGATACCAACCACTGGGCATCTGCCTGATTTAATGAGAGAAGCTAAGGCACTTGTGCAGAAGGTGGCAGACAGATGTCCATTTGTGCTCAGATGGCAAGAAGAGAGAAGCTGCACAGGGGAGTGAAGAACAAAGATATTTCAGAGCGGGGATTTAGTGTTCTTTTACCCATGAACAGCCCATACTCTTGCGAACTTTTCAATACAGTAGTCTTTCCCCAGATAAGCATTTTAGAAAGCTTTGGAAACTTCTAAATGCTTTCAAAAGCCTTAATCATTACTTTCTGAATTCAACAGCCATCTAATAAAGTTCCCCAGGGCTCTGTTTTGGGACCAGTCCTGTTTAACATCTTTATCAATGATCTGGAAGAGGGGATTGAGTGCTCCCTCAGCAAGTTTGCAGATGACACTAAGTTGGGAGGGAGTGTTGATCTGCCTGAGGGTAGGAAGGCTCTGCAGAGGGACCTGGATAGGCTGAATCAATGGGCTGAGGCCAACTGTATGAGCTTCAACAAGGCCAAGTGCCGGGTCCTGCACTTTGGGTGCAATAACTCCTTGGAGTGCTACAGACTTGGGGACAAGTGGCTGG
>NW_010158652.1:0-7288 GCF_000695765.1 Mesitornis unicolor | reverse complement strand
CAACTGGATTTAGCTCCATTCACCACAACCCATCCAGCCAGTTTTTAACCCATCAAACAGTTTTTAACCCAGCAAAATGTAAAGAGTGATTACAAAAATCTATGTCTATCTATAGTCATGCAACTGGATGTCAGGTATCATTTTAAAAGCTCCACTGGGCACTCAGAGCATAATCATACTTCAAATGATGTCCTGATTCTACACCACAGAAATGGCTGTATGAAAATGTAGTAACAGTCTGGAAAAATAAAACTCATGGTCCCCTGGAATGCTTTGGAAATTGTCATTCTTGCATACAGATTTCACACAATGACATTAGACTGCAGATTTTATAAACAAGTGAAAAATAAAATATTAGAAAACACAGTTTAACCACCTTTCAGAAATGGTGATTAAGAATGCCTTAGTTAATGTCAGTAGTAAGGCTTTGAAGATATAAAATACTGCTAAGAGCTAACTATTGTTCTGAACCAGTCTGTGTACAATAGCCCCCCAGAAGGGACTGACTAACTCGAGATTCAAGCAATTCAAAATATATGCCAAGCAAAACTACACTTCACTGCCAAAAGTTTTCCCCAAGAGGTGAATAACATTTTCCATAAGTCTGTGGAAATGACTGAATTAAGTTTGGTAATGAAATACTCATAGCTACTTTCTATGTATGATTCAACATTTCATTTCTCTACTGAAAAATATGGGTTGCATTAATTACATAAAAGGGAAGCTCATATTTATTATCGAATGAAAAGATTAACAGTCTAAACCACAATATCTTAGTACACTAGGGAATATTTATCTCAATGTTTAAAGCACAAAATTTGCTTATCTTAACCTACTTTTCATCCTGAAAAATTATTTCTATTATTACAGCTTAATTTTACAGAATTTCAATTACATATAAAATATACTGAACACGTTTTGTATTAAGTGGTCCTAATTATACATTGGATATTTTGTAATTAAAATATCTTAGTTCTAATTTTCATAAAGTTATGTACATAGACCAATTCAAGAACCATCAATCATAGCGCTACTAATGGCTTCGTGAAGAGAACATTTTTTCATGTTCTTCTCCCAGCAAGGAATATTGAGGCAACCCTGTCTCAGTATGTGATGCCTAGCATGTCACCTGGGTAATCTTTGCTTTGCTTTCTGATCTTTTTGGGGTTACTTCCTACACACATAAGCTTCTCCACCGATGTTAGCTATTCTGTTGTCCAACTGGAATATAGCTCCTATAGGAGGTGAAAGCTATGCAGAAAGGCAGCTTTTTGGTTAATGTAAATTAATATAGGAGAGACCTGAAAGTATGAAAACCCAACCTTTGAATTTTAGCAGTGGAGAAAAAGCAATGTAATTAAATATTGTTGGTAGACTTCATTGCTGAGAAAACGCACTGAGCTTTCATGCTTAATGCAGTTTAGCATTGCATACATGTATCATTCGATTTCTGCAATAGATATACAAATGTTCACAATAAAGCCTGCAGATAACATCTGCCTGGATCATACTACTAAAATCCAATAGAAAACGACTTCTGGTTCAACTTCTCCATGCTCCAAAAAAAAAAAAAAAAAAAAAAAAAGCATTTTTCCAATTATTAGTATTGAGTGGCTGGAAGAAATGAGGAGTCCAGATAATACCAATGCTGGTGTTAACAATTTGAAAATTACTTCAGCAGTAATTGAGGTTATAAACTGGCAAATTCTTGGAATAACTGAACAACATCAACTGAGGATTCTCATTATTAACTTCAACCACATGCTCCTCATTCTGACCACAGCCAAGCCATTGCATGGCTGGACAAGTATTTGTAGAGTTGTGACTGTGAGTCTCCCTGCTGGTTTTGATGTTAACATGATGCCTTCACCTTCTGTGTAGGAAAGACACATTCATTAAAGTGGAGAACAGGAGAGGACTCTTCCTGTCTGCCTTCTCCACTATTATTAAAAATGCAGTCACTGTGGGAGAACTGGTTGAGAAGATAGTCTGGAAGTTGAGAAGTCCTGAGTGTCAACATATTATCATGGGTCCCTAAGGAAATCTACCCATTCTTCCTGTCACACTGTGAGTTTATGCAAGTTGTGTTACTGACTGGCTTTCCTCATGGTCCCTAGAAAGTCAGGACGAGCTGAGCTCTGTAGAACTGGAGGTACGTGGGTGATGACCCACAGTGATAAAGGGAAATAAAGTGAGCTAAATGAAGCATTTCTTCACAGCAAATGAGACCTGAAAGGATAGAGACATGTTAAAGAAACTTTACAGATGGGGCAAGTAATTGGTTTTACTTTTTCTTTATTTGGGTCTTTATAGAGTTGTGTTTACTTAAAAGTGAATCCTTCTGGAAAAAGGATGAGCTAATATTGTCTACAATTAAGCTGTGCTTCTCTGCCTGATGCAATACCACTGAAGTCAATAAGAAACTTAAAGGCCTCATTTCTGGACCCATTTGAGAGCTTCTTCCATCCTGCACCATTCACTTACTCACATATTCCTTCTCCACCTATTCTTCAACATAAGCTTAATCTGAGGAACTCATGTAAATAGTTAATTTCTCTTGAATTCCATGGGGGGTTTTTGTCTTTTTTTTTTTTAAATTTAACACATTTATGATATGCTCTGAATGTAACATAAACTGTATTGCAAGGTTATGTCACAGCTCATCCAGGATAAAGCTAATGAGTTTTCACATTTCAGTTTTACTGTTTGCAATAAATTCTGCCCCCAAGGCACACATAAGTACAAATACAGGCATCACTTTAATTTATAAAAAAACTGGACAGTATCAAAATAGAAATATCAACAGCAGCACTCTTCTGGTCTAGCTTTCTCCATGAAATATGGAACAGCTAAATTATTCAAGCAATTCTTCAAATTTATGTGCTGAAAGCTATTCAAATATAAAATAAGCACTAACAAACGGGCAACCTTGTCAGTTGCAATGCTAGTAAATCAAATTCACCAAGGTAAGTTAGCTACATTTTCAGTACAAGTGGATATATCATAAGAGCCTGGTAATGATACAACTACCAGAAAAATAAATGTGCGTTCCCTGACCTTGACAATAATTCACTAACAGCTTGCCTCACAATTTTTCTAACATTGAGCCACTCTTCACAGGCTATCTAAAAAAGTGTTTATATTTCTGCGGATGGAGAGTTTCATCTTTGTCATCAGTATTCTATTAAGGATTTTAGTGCCATATTAAGATAAATTAAAGAAAACAATAAATTTCAGGATAACATTCTATGAAACTGCCTGGATGAATTTGTGTGATGGAAGTCAGAGGAACACTAGAGGATTTTGTTTGGTTTGGTTCTTTTCTTTTTCTTTCAGAGGACTGATCTGATGCCCTTCACAACATTCCACATGGCTCAAACAACCAAAGCTGGATTTCCTTTACTTATCTCCATTTCTGATTCTTTTACTCCCTAAAACAGGTAATCAGTGGGATTGCTGCAGAGTTTGTAAGAAAGAAGTACCTTGCCAGTATTGGACCCTTAGTAAATCTTACTGAGACTAACTTGGAAGAAAAGTGATTCAATGAGGGGATACCAAAAGAACATGCTTTATTTTAGAATGTGAAATGGTGGGATATGCTCTCTATTATTACTTTATAGGGTACATTACAGACAGGAAAAACTATTTAAGCTAGAGGACTATTTAAGCTTCAGCACAAGAACAGTTGGTTATAAGCTGGCCATTAAAAATAAATCAGGCTCAAAACTAGAAACAGAAGAGTGTAAGTCTTGACAAGGAACCCGGATGGATTTTGATAACTTCATGGAAAGGTTTACATGCTGTATTTCCAGAAGAGGTAAGAAACTGAATCTGGACGTACTCGTGATGTTTCTAATGTAAGCTTCAGAGAAGGGATAAGAGAATAATGAAATTCCTTTGCATGCTTTTTACAGCCTATTAGGCTTAAATAAGGACTGCTTTGTCTTTACTAATGTGTTTTATCCCCTGGTGATTTTTCTCCTTTTTGGTAAGTTAGTTTAAAACATGTGCAGAGGGTAGCAGTCAGGCTTTCTACAAAACAAAGTAGCAACTACCACTGCCACCACTATTTGCTCTCTGCTTTCTTGTCTTCCCACGATCTTGTGTTGCCAAGAGATATTTGCATTCAGGAACCTTGTCACAGAACTGTTCCCAGAATCTGCATTCAGCACCACAAAACCACCCAAAAGAAAAACCATCAAGTAATCAATATGATCCACCGCATCACTATATGGACTTCAGCCACAGATTCAGGCTTTGGAATTGTGGTTATAGACCAAGATGCTGAGAGTCAGCTAGGGGATTGCTAACATACCTCAGCACAGAGCATACACAAACCTCTCATCTCCCTCTCTTGCCTCCTTCCACCAACAAAGCACTGAGTGCTCTTACGAATATGAAAGACATTGATACACTATTAACAAAAAAGCTTATCAAGGGAGAATGGGGTTAAATATCAAGACCAGTATCTCATTCAGATGTACCTACTCTAATGGTTGTTAAAAATAACATAGAACCATCAGTAAATTATATTGATTACAATTCCTTTCACAAAGCTAGAAAAATGTTGAGAAATGTATTTCCATTGCACTTTGAAGAAGCCATGCATAGAAAAAAAAAATGTTGGCTTTTTTTTTAACTTACAAAGTTAACTTTCCATAAAAATAAACTCAAAGCCCAGCATCTCTGCCCCAACTGGAAATATATCAATATGTGCAACGAGCTTTGGGGGTGCAAAATGCAATTACAAAGAGGGCTTGACTCACTTTGCTATGATTTTTTTCCATTGTCTAGAAATCTAAAACAATGGGAGAGAGGGAAGAAAGTGTACTCATCTAATTTTAAGATTTCTTTCTTTTAAACTGAGTCAAGGAACATTGCTTTTCAAGGAAGGGTTAGATTTTTTTTACTTTTCAGCAAATACATTTTTCTCTTGCAAAGTGCAATGTGTGTAGGAGTCAGCTCACATAGAAAGTGGTTCCCTGATCAAAACAGATGGCATGCTGGCAGGGTAAGTTTTAAATGGCAGAGTGTTGATGTTGAAAGATTTCAACAGCAGCTTCCATGACAGGGACAGAGGCATAAATGACAAATACAAAACACAAAGACATTTCAATAACTTACCAGTGTATCAGTTTTAAGTTAATATTTCTTTCTTGGTTCTCAAGATGCTAAAGGGAATCTTCCTAGCTGTGGGCACAAGACTATATTCTAGTTCAATAAATCTCAAAAACTAATGAAGGTTCTATTTTTAGGACAATGAAGCATGAAAACTAAGGCTTTACTGGCATGGAGAAGGAACAAGTTGGCTACCAGAAAGGCTTTTAGCAATGCACTTGATGAAACAAAGCGACCAAGTAATTCTCCTAATTTACTGATCTTGGATTCTCCTGGAAGGTTTTCATTAGTCTCTCTGAGCTTTTGTCACATGCTTTTTAGTTATCCATCTGCTGATCTGTGAGGCATAGTAAACCAAAGTGTTGAACCTGGAGACCCTCAGTGATTCGGTTTTCTTCAGCATGTAAGTAACATTTTCATCTGCTATGAATTAAAACAAACAAACAAACAAACAAACAAACATTTAATCAGGTAAATTAATCTAGATATCCAAATTTACTTATCTCCTGTCATTGCTCATTTCTTCAGTTCTCATTTCTTTTATATACATCTGTAAGTCAATATTGTTTTTAAGATTGTCTTCTTTAAGATCTTCTTGATTTTTGTTATTCTCCAATCATTTTCTCATCTCCTCTGTTTTCACAGGCTCTTCCCAGTCTTGTCAGTCTCATCTAATCTCATCTCGTCTCCTCTCATCTCTTCTTCTCTTCCTCTCCTCTTCTTTTCTTTTAAAAGACTGAGGCTAATCTATCTTTTCTCTAGCCTTCTTATCAGTACTCTAATGCTTTTCATTTTTAACCCTCTTTCCAGATTCAGTTCTGCATCCAGCTGTCTATAAAGCTTTTAATACCAAAAACAGAGCAATAGAGCCTTGATTCAGCTCCTTGCTGCAGAGGCATATGCACAAGAATGAATGATGCAGATGCTTGGTGAAAGCTCTGGGAAGCAACAAATAATCAAAAAGATCAATGATTTCTTTTTCTTCTGCAGTGAGAAAGGTGTGTAGATGTCAGCTTGCACAGGAGGTGCTCTCTGATCAAAAGTAGTGATATATAGCCAAGGAAAATTTAAAATATTTTACAAAACCATTTTTCTTATAAAATAATCTTGACAGGAACCTATGCAGAGGCCTGACATAAACAGCAGCATTAAGCCACTTCTCTGTAGTTCACTCAAAGAGACAACGGAGGGGAAGAGAGGGAAGGCACGGTAACTGTTAAATTTGTCCATAACTGTTATCTGGTAATGCCTGTGGCCAAAAAATAAGCAGAATCTGTACAGTCTCCAAGGTATTGGTTTTATGCCTCTTATAGATTATAGATGACCTTTTTTACAGTTTCTGCTTTCTATGAAATACACCAGAGTAAAAAGGTACACAAGCTTTTTGGTTTGGTTTGGGTTTTTTTTTGTTTTTTTTTTTTCTTTATCTTCTAACTAGTTTAATGAAAATAATCCCATCTCTATATGCCATTGATATGAACCAAAGTGGGCTAGATTGAAACAGAAAGTCTAGGTAAAAGTAGATCAATAAATACATAAATACTAAATACTGAATTATACATAGTAAATAATAGTAATGCATACCAAATACTAAAGAGTAAAATGGTCCTAATTTAAAATTGCTTTAAAAGGCATGTATAGAACACATATATAGAATAAGTTATTAAGAAAGTCTGCATTCCTCGTCATAAGACAGAATTTATTGTGACTTCAAGGAGCTACATGCCAGAAATTGAGTCATCCCCTTCACTGTTAACAATTTACCACTTATCACCACAATAACAGTATTACTGAAGGGGTATGATAAAATATGGGGTGTTGTCCCACTCATTTAGCTAAAATGATGAACACCAAACTGCAGCATATTTAAAGGTGTTTTTAATTATTTGATAGGAAGAAACTTGAACTATCTTGTCAATAAGATACTCATGAATTGACACGAATAAAGCAAGGTTAGGGAACAGCAAAGTAGTGAAGTTTTCAGTAAACTTCTTTTCATTTACTCTTCTGAAATAATTTGCTCAGTGCTAATATAACATACAGCCACAAGCAACCTCAATTGCTCTCCAGAGCAATGGTTAGCACTTCTCAAATTCAGGTGTGCAGTTACATAAGTATAAGTTTTTGCCTTTATATATGTATATACATACACACATACACACACACACAC
>NW_010158651.1:70664-72391 GCF_000695765.1 Mesitornis unicolor | reverse complement strand
GGTTTAGCACTCACGTCGGGCGCACGGAGGCGGTGATTCGCTCTGGGCCCTCAGGTCGGGAGGCGAGGCCGTTGTCCTCGGGGGGCCTGGGGCTCTGCCTTCTCTCGACGGCCTGCGAATGCAGCACGCGGAGGCGGGCAAACATTACGCATTTTTTAGGAGCTTACAGCAGCCCATTTTGCAGCCCAAAACTCCCTCAAAGTTAAGAGTTACTGGCCTTTCACCTCTGCTGGAGGAGATGGCAGGAGAGGTTTCGGCAGCGCTGTCTCGACGTGCCAGTTCCCCAGCACATGGCATTTCAACACTTGTCCACCTTGGGGGGCAATGTCACCCACAGCTCATGGAGCAGGCGGCTGTAAACTCTTCATGAATGTCAAACCTGATCTGGCTTCAACAGCCAGTTTTGAAATACTTTTACTTTCAAGTCATGCTACTGAATAGTGGATTTAATGAAAGCCAAAAGTAGCTCCTCTTTAACCAACCTACTTTTGAATGTCTTCTGACTGTTGTTCTATTTTATCCACTTAGCGTCAGTGTTTTTATATGTAGTGAACTCTTCTTAAATAATGAATAAGAGAAAGAACTCGGGGGTAGAACAGAGTCGTTCAACAGGACGTTTATGTTTAAATGCGCTGGTCACGCATTCAGCATTTCCAGAAGACAACGTTTATTTTTAGAGATTTTATAAAATCCTGTAGTACTCTAAACTGGTGCCTTAAATTTTATTTTTAAATAACTTATAAAAGTTTGTACTGATAGAAATGGACTTCCTACAAAGAAGCGTATTTGAAAAAACAGCATATGATCATGTAGCTAAGGTGGGTATAATAATGTTGACTGCAAATAAACACTGCCTTAGCATCTTTAACATCCTTTAATACACGTTTTTATGTAATTTAGCAACACGTGCAGTTCAACATTAGCTAAAGGCTGTTCCAGTTAACACTGATCCCTATAGCTCTGCAGAACCAGTGGCACAGTCTGCAAGCAGATCCAGTGCAGCTCCATGTCGGACCTGGAGTGCCACTTCTGAGCTCTGGAGCGCCGAGTGTCACTGCCACGGCTTTTGGTGGGAAGGCAGGGAGACACCACGCAGGCTTTTGGTTGTGTGTGCAGGGTGGAGAGGACACAGCCTGAGGGTCAGAAACCACCAGGAGTTTATTGGAAACTCCTGAGCAAACTGCAAGATTCCATTTACTGTGGGATGAATGCCCACGCTAATAATTTTATTTAGTCTCTTACGAGCAAAATTGCATTTTCAAGTCATACTTAATTTTTAAAGAATAAATAGTGGTGAAAAGTTACTAAGATTTATGCATTACATGTCCAGTTTGCAGAAGGGCAAACAATAAATCCACGTTATGCTCTGCTAATCCTCAAGGTGGCTACCTATACACAGCAGCTGCATTTTCCTCCATCTGTAGAGCTGCCTTTGATTGTACTACAGCATGTATTAGCATGTCTGCTATAAACCCTGCTATCCCAAATTTCATTATGTTTACATTTTGAGTATAAATAAATGACATGTGGAACGTGCCTGTAAGTATTAGGCTAAGTACTCCATAGTTCTATTTGAGAAGAAAAGGGGACAGACACATGAGAATAAAATCTCACAATACTAGGTAGGAATGCCTGCACGTGGTGTAGCTAATAACTCAAAACCAAATATTTAAAAATATTTCTCTAGTCCTTGTAATTATGTTCTTAACTCTCTATGATTTCAGCAG